>NW_006921748.1:6900918-6906148 GCF_000298275.1 Orycteropus afer afer
CATTGTAAATTTTGGTCAATGACATGAGACAAAGTATATGTGAACTGCTGTATGAAAAGTGAATTTACTCTGTAAATCTTCACCCAAATCCTAATAAAAATAAATAAATAAATAAGAATCTGAGCCAATTTGATGGCACCTAACAACGTTTCAGCTCACTAATGCTTAGGATATTGATCTTTAAGTGTTCCATTTCATTTTTGATAACTTCCAATTTTCATTGATTTGTACTTCATACATTCCACATTCCCATTATTAATGGATGCTTGTAACTGTTTATTCTCATTTTGAGTCATACATAACTAGCAAATGAAGGTCTAGAAAGCTATAACCCATCCATGGTATTAAGGTTGACTCTGAAGAGACAGCCCTTCCCCAGCTCTATTTGGAGTTCCTTCCAACTAAAAGGGCTCATCTTCTGGCACTATATCAGACAATGTTTCATAAGGTTTTCAGTGATCAATTTTTTCAGGAGTGAGAAAAGATTGAAGTTGTCAAAGACTCATATTACTTGGTTCTACAATCAACACCAATGGAAGCAGCAGTCATGATATCAGACGACGTACAGTACTGGGCAAATCTGCTGCAACACACTTCTTTCAAGTGCAAAGACATGATATCTACTTGAGGGCTAAAGTGTGCCTGACACAAGCCATGGTATTTTCAATCACTTCTTATGCATGTAAGAGCTGGACAATGAATAAGGAAGACTGAAAAAAAATTGATGCTTTTGAGTTGTGGTGTTGGGGAAGAATGCTATTCTTAGAATACCATGGTCTGCTAAAGGACTAACAAATCTGTCCTGGAAGAAGGGCAACTGGAATGCTCCTTGGAAGCAAGAATGACAAGACTTCGTTTCCCCTGCTTTGATTATATTGTAAGAAGAGACCATTCCCTGGAGAAGGATGTCATCCTTGGTAAAATGGAGGGTCAACGAAAGAGGGGAAGGCCCTCAACAAGATGGGTTGACACAGTGGCTGCAATGATGGGCTCAGGTATAGCAGGGATTGTGGAGCTGGTATGGGATTGGGCAGTGTTTCATTTTGTTGTGCATAGGGTCACTATGAATCAGAGATGCTTCAATGGCACCTAACAACAATGCAGAAACAATTGCAGCATATATTGACAGGGAACTCCTAGAATTTCAAGCTGGATTCAGAAGAGGATGTAGAATAAGGAATGTCATCATTGATGTCAGATGGATCTTGGCTGAAAGCAAAGAATACCAGAAAGGTGATGTCCTGTGTTTTATTGATTATGCAAAGGCATTCAACTGTGTGGACCATAACGAATTATGGATAACATTGCAAAAAATGGGAATTCCAGAATACTTAATTGTGCTCCTGAGGAACCCATACATAGACCAAAAGACAGTCATTCAAATGGAACAAGGGGATACTGAATGGTTTAAAATCAGTAAAGGTGTGACTCAGGATTGTATCTTTTCCATAGTTATCCAATATCTATGCTGAGGAAATAATCCAAAAACCTGGACTGTATGAAGAAGAACATGGCATCAGGATTGGAGGAAGACTCATTAATGAACTTTCTTGCAGATGACACTTCTATGCTTGCTGAAAACGAAGATAGTTTGAAGCACTTACTGATGAAGATCAAAGACTGCAGCCTTCAGGACTGATTAACCCTGACATAAAGAAAACTAAAATCTTTACAACTGGACCAATAAGCAACATCACAAAAAATGGGGAAAAGATAGAAGTTATCAGGAACATAATATTACTTTGATCCACAATCAATACCCATGGAAGCAGCAATAAAGAAATCAAATGGCATATTGCACTAGGCAAATCTGCTGCAAAAGACCTCTTGAAAGTGTTAAAGAGCAAAGATGTCACTTTGCATCTGACCCTAGCCATGGTATTCTCAATAGCCTCATATGCATATGAAAGCTGGACAATGATTAAGGAAGATAAAAGAAGAGTTGATACTTTTGAGTTGTGTTGGCAAAGAATACTGAAAGTACTATGAACTTCCAGTAGAACTAACAGATCTGTCCTGGAATAAGTGCAGCCAGAATGCTCCTTGGAAGCAAGAAAGGCCAGACTTCATCTCACCTACTTTGGTCATGTTTCAGATGGGACCATTTCCTGGAGAGGGATATCATCCTGGGTAAAGTAGACACTCAACAAAAAAGGGGAAGGTCCTCAACCAGATGGATTGATGCAAATATTGTAAGGGTGGTATAGGACCAGGCACTGTTTTGTTCTGTTGTCTCCATGAGTCACAGCTGACTTGGCAGCACCTAACAGCAATAACTAACAGATCAAATCTATTACATTAAAACATCCAGAAACATACACTAAAACAAAAAACCAAAGGGAGCTCTGGTGGCGTAGTGCCTAAGGTATTAGGTAAGAGTAACTGGATATTTTCTAATGGAATGTACCAGGCTGTTTATTTAGAGAGTCCTTAGGTTAAAAGAAAGGAGCTTGGTGGCATAGTGGGTAAGGCATTTGGTTGCTAACCAGAAGGTCAGCATTTCAAAACCACCAGCTGCTCCATGGAAGAAAGATGAGGCAATTTACTTCTGCAAAGATATGAAGCCTTGGAAACCCAGTGGGGGTTGCTATGAGTTGGAATTGACTCCAAGGCAATTTTTTTTTTTTTTTGAGGTTAAAAGATAAAATTTATACATGTTGACATTGTTTTTAAGTGTCTTTCTGATCTATGCCTGGTCTGCACATTCAGTCTTATTTCCATCAGTCTCTTTCTTCACTTGTTTTGGTTCTATTTCCTGAACCACCAGGTTAGGCTCTTTGATCGTTCTGAGCTTTTGCACATGCTTTTTGTATGGAAAACCTTTTCCTTTTTGTCAGCAGGCAACCTTGATACCAAGTTAAGTTTGAGTTCCATGCATATCTTTATTACTGAGGGGTAATGTGTATAACAAATTCCCTATATCTGATCAGTCTCATAATTAGAGATCTGGGCCAAACTCCAGCTGAAACGTTAGATCTATAAACCATCAATATTATAGGATATTCATAAGGAGTCCCGTTAGACAGTATCTCCATCCAAAACTTAAGTGACGACTAAATCAGCAATTTTTGGCAATTCTCCAATGATCCTTCAACAATGAGAAAAAGTATTATTATTGTTTACATATTATATACATAACTGTCTCATAAATTATCCTTTATTTCCAGCCCTTCATTTATATAAAAGCTTCCTGCTTAAAAACAAACAAAACAACAACCCTGCCATTCCCAAAGTTTATCCAACAAATACTGTCCTCAAAAAGCAAGATTTTGAAAATAGTTGACAAGAAACATGGCAGTAAAGTTCCTTTTGAGATTGCCTCAGATGAAAGCATAATAATTAAATAATAACTTATCTCCTTCTTGCAAATGGAAGAAAGATACATGAAATCAATTTTATACCTTGCATGTTCCTGATAAGAATCTATGGCTATTTTATTTTCTAAGCACTCTAATTATCAGCAGGAGAGGCAAAAGAAAAACTGAGAAGTGAGAACATGAAAATGCTCGCTCTCTCTCTTTTCTTTCTTTCTTTTTTTTTTTTTTTTGCTTCTTCAGATATAAAAGTAAATTCAGTGTGTGATAATAACAGCCAGTAATGCCCTCTTCACTTTTATATTAATGACCAGAAATGTAAATGCCTGAGGCATTGCCTTCAGGCTTTGATGGCTCTGAAACTCAGCAATAAGACTTAACAAAGACAGACATGGCTTCTTTTGCTCTATAAAGATTGCTGATGCCATTAAGATAATGCCATAGGTACACAGCCAACAGCTTTCTCCAATCTGGGTGGATATTGAAAGAGCTTTTCTCTTGGGGCTCATCAATAAAACATTGGATTCAGCTTCATCTTAAAACAATCTTTTAAAGGAAGTAAGTTAGAACAGAGTAAGATTATAATATGAAAACCAGTAGAAGTACATTTTGCAAATGAAAGTGAGCAGAATTGAGCAGTACAGAAAATAAAGATTGTACGTGATAGATTAAAGATATAAATTTATATTTTCAATTTAGTAGTTCCATTTTTCAAAGATAAGGGCATATTTTTTAAGTTAAACTTTTGAAGAAATGCCTATGTTTAAAGCAGTAAGCCTAGCCATATGCTTAAAACTGTAGATTGTAGTCATTAAAGCAAAGAGATAATATCAAGCAGTTAAAAGAGCAATAAGGCACAACTATAAGTGTTAGAGTGATAGAGAGGACTGGGTATGGGCTTCCATTTCTGGCTATTTCTGTCTCAAACACATTGAGAAAAAAGGCAAACACAGCTTTAAAAACATGTTTTGTTGTTGTTAGGTGCTGTTGAGTCATCTCTGGCTCATAGCAAACCTACGGACAACAGAACGAAGCACAGTCAGTCCTGTGGCATCGTCACAATATTAATTATGCTTGCATCCATTCCCATGGCCACTGTGTCAATCCATCTCTTTGGAAGTCTTCCACCTTTTCTCTGTCCATCTACTTTATCAAGCAGGATATCCTTCTCCAGGGAATGACATTCTTCTCCTGACAATATGACTGAAGTACATGAGATGAAGTCTGGTCATCTTGCTTCTAAGAGCATTCCAGATGTACTTCGATGACAACCTTATTTGTTCTTCTGGCAGTCCAAAGTATTTTCAGTATTTTTCCAGCAACAACACAATTCAAATGCACCAATTCTTCTTTGGTATTTCTTATTATTCAATGTTCAGCTTTCACATGTATATGAGGCTATTGAAAATACCATGGCTTGTATCAGGCTCACTTTAGTCTTCAAAGCGACATCTTTGCTCTTTAATACTTTAAAGAGGTCCTTTGCAGCAGATTTGCCAGTGCAATAGGTCATCTGATTTCTTGACTGCTGATTCCATAGGTGTTAATTGTGGATCCAAGTAAAACAAAATCATTGACGACTTCAAATTTTCTTCATTCATTATGATATTACTTATTGGTCCGTCCAGTTATAAGGATTTTCATTTTCTTTGTTAAAAATCATTGACGACTTCAAATTTTCTTCATTCATTATGATATTACTTATTGGTCCATCCAGTTATAAGGATTTTCATTTTCTTTGTTAAAGTGTAATCCATACAGCAGGCTGTAGTCTTTAATCTTCATCAGTAAGTACATCAGGTCATATTCTGTTTCAGCAAGCAAGGTTGAGTCATCTGCATACCGCAGGTTATTAATGACTCTTCCTCCACTCCTGATTCTGCTTTCTTCTTCATATAGTCTAGGTTCTCAGACTA
>NW_006921748.1:6909703-6911477 GCF_000298275.1 Orycteropus afer afer
ATAATTTTCAAATTCTGTTGGATCATCTTTCCTTAGAATGGACACAAATATGAATCTCTTCCAGTCAGTTTCCCAGGTATCTGTCTTCCAAATTTCTTGGCATGAATGATTACATGTCTGTAGTGCTACACCTATTTGCTGAAATATCTCAATGGGTCTTTTGTCAATTCCTGGATCCCTGGTTTTCTCCAATTCCTTCAGTGATTGGTTCTTGATCTTCCTTCAGTACCATTGGTTCTTGATCACATGCTACTTTTTTAAATGGTTGAACATTGACCTATTCTTTCTAGCACAGTGATTTTCCATACTCTTTCCAGTTTCTTTTGATGCTTCCTGCATAGTTCAATATTTGCCCATAGCCTCCTCCAACATTGCAATTCGATGCTTGAACTTTTTCTTCAGTTGTTTCAGCTTCAGAACAAGCTTGTTCTTCCTTTTTGGTTTTCTAATTAGAGATCTTTGAACATTTCATTATAATACTTGTCTTCTTGAGTCATGCTTTGAAATCTGTTCAGCTTTTTTATTTCATCATTTCATCCACTTACTTTACATTCTCTCCATTCAAGAGCAAGGTTCAGTGTTTTTCTGGCATCTGTTTTGGTTTTTTCTTCCTTTCCTGTCTTTTTAATGATCTTTTGTTTTCTTCATGGATGATGTTCTTAATGTCATGCCACAATTTCTCTGGTTTTGCATCATGGGTGTTCAATGCATCAAATCTATTCTTCATATAGTCTCTAAATTCAGTTTGGTTGTATTTTGGCATTTGTGGACTTGTTTTGATTTTGTTAAGCTTCCACTTGAACTTGCACAAGAGCACTGGATTGTCTGTTCCACAGTCAGCTCCTGGTCTTTTCCTGACTAATTGTACTGAGTTTCTTCATTGCCTCTTTCCATAGCTGTAGTTGATGTGATTGTTGTCTATTCCACTCAGGGAAGTCCACATCTATAACTGCTGTTTATGTTGTTGAAAAAGGGTATTTGTAATGAATAATTCTATCATGCAATCTCCTGCATCATTTCTATCACCAAGGCCATATTTTCCAACTACCAATGCTTCTTTATTTCCATTTTTTCCATTCCAATCACCAGTAATTATCAATATATCCTGATTGTGTGTTCTGTCAATTTCACACTGCAGAAGTTGGTAAACTTCTTCCATTTCTTCTTCTTTGGTATTAGTGGTTGGTATGTAAATTTGAATAATAGTAGTATGAAGTGGTCAGGAAATGTTCTTTTTGATGATGAATACAATGCCATTCCTCTTCAGTTTCTATCATGGCATAGTAGGCCATATGATTGTCTGATTCAAAATGGCCAATACCAGTCCATTTCAGCCCACTAATGCCTAGTATATTGATTTTTCTGTGTTCCATTTCATTTTTGACAACTTCCAATTTTTCCAGATTCATACTTCATGCATCATATGTTCCAATTATTAATGGATGTTTTCAACTGTTCCTTACCATTTTGTGCCACATAAACAAAAGAAAGTCCAGAAATGTGTACTCTATCCACATCACTAAAGTGTTCTCTACTTTAAGGAGGCAGTTCTTCTCCAGTCATATTTTGAGTAGCTTTCCACCTGAGGTAGGAGCTCTGGTGGCATAATGCCTAAGGCATTTGACTGCTAACCAGAAGGCTGGAGGTTCAAACCCACCAGCCACTCCTCAGAAGGAAGGTTGAGCAATCTACTTTCGTAGTGATACCACCTCAGAAACCCAAGGAGGGGTCACTATGACTCAGATCCAACTCAATGGCAGAAAGCATGTTGTGT
>NW_006921748.1:6911757-6918350 GCF_000298275.1 Orycteropus afer afer
TCAATGACCAAGAAAAATATTAAAAAGAAAGACACAAAATGAATTTCACAAATCAAAAATTAAGGAGAAGGGGAACCCAGAAACATAAGAGGAATACAGTATCTGGCTTCTGACTTGAAGATATTTGTTGAACCCAGTATACATGAGCTTTGTTTTTTTATTGTGTAACAGAACATGTGAGAGTGACAATAAAGATTCAGGTTTTACCAAAATGGAGAGACTCCTCCCTTAAAGCCAAGGTTCTCAATGGCAGTGCTTTCCATCAATAGAGCAACAGAAATAAACCTTCTAACCATGGAACATGGCAAAGAAATTATTTGAAAGTTAAGCCTTGTAGATTGAGGGAAATTTTTTTTTTCCTGAGACTTTGTGACCATAATCATGTTCTTGTGGCTTTAAAGCCAAAATTCATTGTATCTGGATGGTCTTGGGGGAGGAAGGGAAATCAAACCAATAATTTGTTTTAAAGTAGTTCCTGATATGTAATTCCTTAAATGTATTGAAAGAAACAAATACAAATCCTTTCAGAAAAAGCCTACCTTGAATTTTGCCTTAAAAATTACAGCACGTGTAGTTCTGAGAAAGAAGACTTCACAGTGAAAAGACACAAAAAGTATAAAGCAATTAGGTATCATAAATTAAAGCCTTTTTAACAAAAATAAAATAAAACATACACACATAAAGAATCAGGTATATAAATATCTCAGTATTAACACTGCATACCCAAAAAACAAACACTTTTAAAACAAGAAGAGAGAGAAAATAGGATTGAAAACAAGAGACTATACCAAATAACCAAGATGATTTTTTTAAAATATTGTAATATAAATTAAAAACACACTGTATTTAATTAATAACAGACAAGGCCTATTTAAGAAGGGAATTGATGATTTGAAATATAAAGTTGAAGAAAGCATGCAGTATGCAACACAGAGGATATAAAAAAGATGAAAAATGTAAACAAGAGCCATGAATATAAGAACATTTAATATATATGCAGAAGAAGAAAGATATACAGAAAGATTAAATGAATATCTAATGGTTTTTGGAAATTATGAATTACAATTAATAAAATGAGAAAATAAAAATTATCTCAAGTATGATAAAAAATAAAATAAAATAAATTAAGATCAAGATAGCAGAAAAATAGATCTTAAGGTTTTACATCCTCCAATCAATAATTTTGTTTTATTGACTATGTGAAGGATTTGACTGTGTGGAAAAAGTTATGAAAACTATGTGAAGAATGGGAATTCCAGAACTTTTAAATGTTCTCATGTGGAACCTGTCCATGGACCAAGAAGCAGTCTTTCAAACAGAACATGGGGCTACTGAGTGGGTTAAAATCAGGAAAAATATGTGCCAGGATTGTATTATTTCACAGTATTTATTCATTATGTATGCAGAGCAAATAATTGGAGAAACTAGATTATATGAACTAGACTGTGGCATCAGGATAGGAGGAAGACTCATTAAAGACCTGTGATATGCAAATGACACAACCTTTCTTACTGAAAGTGAGGAAGACTTGAAGACTTACTGAAGATGAAAGATGAAAGACCTTCAGCGTGGGTGACACCTCAACACAAAGAAAACAAAAATCCTCACAACTGGACCAATAAGCAACATCATGATTAATAGAGAAAACACCGGGGTTTTCAAGGATTTTACTTTGATGCACAATCAACACCCATGAAAGTAGCAGGCCAGAAATCAAACAACGTAGTGTATCAGGCAAATCTGCTGCAAAAGACTGCTTTATAGTTTTCAAAAGCAAAGATGTCACTTTGAAGGCTAAGATATATCTGACCCAAGCTAAGGTATTTTCAATTGCCTCACATGCATATGAAAGCCAGACTATGAATAAGAAAGAATAAAGAAGAATTTATGCATTTGAATTACAGTGTTGGTGAAGAATATAGAATACACTATGCACTGCCAGAAAAAAAAAGAAAAAAAACACCTCACTGCCATCGAGTTGATTCCGACTCATAGCTACCGCCTTTGGATTTCTGCGGCAGTAAATCTTTATGTAAGTAGATAGCCCAGTCTTCCTTCCAAGGAGTGGCTGATGGGTTTGAACTGCCAGCCTTCCCATTAGCAGTCAAACGCCTTAGGCACTGTGCCACCAGAGCTCCTTATGGGCTGCCAGAAGAATATAAAATTTTGTCTTGGAAGAAGTACAACCTTCTTGATGACTAATATCATTGCAGTCACTTCTATAGGTCTCAGGTTTTCCCACTTTATAGTGTAGGCTTTTCAGGGTCGTGGTTTGTGCCCTATTTGCTTTTTCATTCTGTATAAGCAACAGAATACCAGCACATAACAGATTCTTGGAGTACCTGTAATGAATAAATAAATGATTGTGGGGTGTAGGACAAGAGATTGTGGAGTAGTAGTTTGGAAGTCATTATTTGATTTAGAGTCAACCACATATGCTGATAAAAATGTAGAAAGAGTAGATGGTGTACTAATTGGATCTCATGTGGCTTTACTTGTGTGGGTTCTTCATGTGTATCTTGCCTTCTTTTGTCTTATAGTACTTCACACAATCCTAGGCACACAGAAGTCATTTCCAATTTTTAGCTGAGTTATGAGAAAAGAAGATTCTTTACCTGAAATGAATACACAAAAGTATATGGTCAAATAAATATAATGGTGATATTTCCAATTTCTGGATCCCTCTGAAATTATTTTATTCATCAAAGTATGGGAACTTCTGGTTTGTTGACAGGTGTGCTAAGGCAAAAGTAGAAATTGCTTTGGGATTGAGTAAAGAGGTAAATGATTGTGGATTTCTCACACTTGTAAAAACAGACATCCAATCATTCCTTGGTATCCTGTAGAGTGATGCATTATTTTAATTAGCACTTAAGTACATAAAAGCACATGTAAGAGAATTGCCCCAACACTATGTACAGTCACTCAACTTTGGATGAAAGGGGACAATGCTAAAGCCCAGGTTCTCTGATTTCAAGGTTTCTTACACTTGATCTTGGGATTTACACTTTCTTTTGTTTTTCATTTCCTTTTACTTTATTTCCTTTCCCTTTCACTTTATTTCTTAGCCAGAGGTACCAGGACAGCAGCTGCATCTTGATATAATTATTTTAATTGTTGCATGCTATAAAGCTGTTAAAAGCAATTTTAATTTTTACCAGTAAATAGGTTTTATTGCAAAGTTATATTGTTGCTCATAGCTATCCAATGTAATGGGTACTTATGAGAGTATTTTAGTTTGGACTGTTATGTCTGCTTTATCCACTGTATGCTTAGCCAAGTATTACAATTTTGCCCACAGGATAACAAAAGGAATGCTAATAGGAACAATTAAAAGATATGAATAATACTGACATCTCTTTATTATCTCCCAGGTACCACTGGAACTGCCCGAAACATTAAATGGTAACGATGCAGTTACAGTTATTTGCCAATTGAAGTGATTCCTGAGAAAGCAGAGAAGCATTTATTTCTGGGCTTTGAAGGCTTTTGCACTTCATTATTGGATTTGGAAAATAAAGCAGCAGTCTCTAGAATTGTCTACGAGGTAGGTGATGATTTTGGGCTCCTATAAGGATTCAGGACACAGGGTAACATTTTGTATCAGATCACGGAAATTCAGTTCATGTGTCCTATGCTGTTTATACTGTCAACTTCTTTTGGTTTTTTTTTTTTTTCTTTCCCTCTCTTCCTCTACTTCCTTTCGCTCTCCCTCTCAATTCTGTGATTTTCTGTGCCCTCTTCTGCTCCTCTTGCTTCCTTTCAATTCTTGTACTTGAATGAAACCTCGTTACAAACATCCTCCATCTACTTACCCTACAAATATAGTAACACAGCACAGCCATGCCGTCCCCAGTACCTCCTTGTGCATGTTCCAGTGGTGAACTATGGTTTATTTCCATTTCTCCTCAAGATTCTTATATCTAATTAAAGCTTAAGCATACTTTCCTTTATCATTTTACTTCTTCCTAATTTACTTTCCTATCCTTGTTTTAATCCTTATTCATACAGTGATAGTGTTTCCTAAAGTCTAATTCGTTCAGTAGCTTCCCTGAAAATTCCCTAAGTTAGGATGATGTGTCTGCTTCTGCTTAGCATTCCTTCCCATCCACTCATTTTACGTTTAACTTTGTGGGGTTTTCTATATAAAACACATGCATAGGTCAGGATTTTATTTTGTTTCCCAGTTCAACCTAAAAACAAATTGGATCCATGATAAAGATTCTGTAGAATCCTTTTCTGTGTTTTGTCCCTCAGCTCTTTTCTTATTTTTTGCCATTTTCTCTCTTAGTTGAAATACTTCTCTTCCTCAGTTGAGAAGACAATTCCAGGACAATTGCATTCCAACCAGCTCCTTCCACCTCATAATCACTTTCTATTAATTTAGTTATTCCTATTTGCAGATCACACATAGGCACTGAGGATTTTTTTCAATTGTTTCACATCAATGACCAAAGGAAAGATAAATTTATCATTTCACCTAAATACTAATAGTATTCATCTAAATACTAATAGGAGATAGATGACAGATGCTAATACCAACTAGTGTACCCACAATCTGCATTACCATTAACACCAAACACCAGGCTACAGATAAACACATAAACCCTTGAGAGGAT
This sequence comes from Orycteropus afer afer, assembly GCF_000298275.1. Classification (NCBI taxonomy): domain Eukaryota; kingdom Metazoa; phylum Chordata; class Mammalia; order Tubulidentata; family Orycteropodidae; genus Orycteropus; species Orycteropus afer. The sequence continues at coordinate 6,916,377 of NW_006921748.1, forward strand.
CAGATGGGGGTCAGTGAACAGGAGTATACTCTAGACCAAGAATAGATTCAGTGTAGGCTAATCTTGCACAGATACCAGTGATACAAAATACCTGTGATCCTTACAGAAACAGTAGAAGAGAGACACAGAGTAATCCCTCAGAGAGACCCAGATACTATGGGAGAGAGATCCAATGGCTCTACCATCTCAGGACCATAGTACTGGGGGACACTAGACTCAACTGGCACAACAAAATACATAAAAGCCTTGTTCCTCATCCTACATTGGTGAGTAGAGACTGGGGTCTTAAAAGCTTGCAAGCGGCCATCTAAGATGTACCTAGTGGTCTCCTACATCAGAAGCAAAGAAGAGTGCAAAAGAAAACGAACAAGGGCATTTGGGTGCAATCAGCCCTAGGACATGATGGCCCTCAAGACCAGAAGAACTAGATGCTGCCCGGCTACCAATGCCAACCACTCAGAAAGGATCAAATCTGGAGATCCTGGATAGAGTGGGAGGAAAAACGTGGAACAAAATCCAAAAACTCAATAATGGCCAGAATTACCTGGCCGGATGGAGTCTGGTCAGACCTTCAATACTATGGCCCTGGAATACATTCTGCACCTGGAATAAAACTCACTACCAGGGGCTGGCTGTCAGCCCAATAGTTAATAAGATGTACATGCAGACCATTCGACCCAGGGAGAGGCACCCACATACTCTATGGAAATACATCCCTTGGAGCAATAGGCCACAGGGCACCAGAGGGACAACATACACATGGAAGTAATGCAGGACAAAAAGAATTGCATAACTATGAGGGGAACAGGGGGAGGGTTACTGGGCAGGGAGAGGAGGAGACTGGGTTAGGGTTAGGCATGGTAAATGGGGAATGAAACTAAATGTACACATAACGTTGAAAGTAAAACAAACTCTTAAAATAAATAAATACATACTAACCTCCTTGAGGGTAATGTTTATATCTCAAACTTCTTAATGCTTTCAGTCAATGTCAACAGATTGTACATGTAGAAATTACTATATTGGTATATGTTCTGCTGTATATTCTCAATGACAACAAACATAAAATAAATTTTTAAAACATTTTGTTTTCCACACATGTCCTGGAAATAGATACATGGTTATATAAGTGATTCATAGCTAATTAGAAAATTATTTTTACTGTTCCATTCACATCAATCTGTAGAAAAAGGGAAATAAGCTTACTACACACACACACACACACACACACATTAACAACAACAACAAAAAACAAACACTGGAGTATAACTTCCAGTTTGCCTGGATTCTAGTCCCAATTTTTTCACTTTCTAGTTTATATCTCAGAAGTTGAGCTTACTCAACTGTAATTAATAATTTCTGTTCTAATTGATCTAAAAGCTTCTTTATTTTATATTACAATAGCATATGATTCCAAAGAAATGATATCAGTGAAATTTTATTTCCATTAAAACTTGAAATAGCCAGATAAAACATTTTTACTGCTTATCATCAATGTATTAAGCATTATTCTAGAGACTGAACATAATAGCAAATAAGACAGATAAAATGCCTGTCCTCAAGCAAATGCCATTCTGAATGAGCAGCATAATAAAGCTCTAAATTTTAGATTTTTCTTCTTAATAGTTAATGAATTTGGATACTGATAAGTGATAGAAAGAAAATACAATGGTACACAGAATAATAGGGCAACTTTATCAATGATCAATAGTTGAAATATTTAAACTGAGATTTGAAAAATAAGAAGTAGGCAGACAAAAAGGGACAGGAAGTACAAGCATTCCAAACCAGAAATAGCTTTGTCATGTCCCTGGTGAGGTAGAAAGCCAATGTGACAAAGGAAGAGGGGAGACGGATTTGATTTTTCTTCTAAGTAGGGATAAGAAGGGAGCTCTGGTAGTGTAGTGCCTAAGATACTTGACTGCTAACCAGAAAGTTGGCGGTTCAAACCCACCAGCCACTCCTTGGAACAAA
>NW_006921748.1:6918830-6929407 GCF_000298275.1 Orycteropus afer afer
AACAACAACAACAACAACAACAACTGTGATTTTGGTTTTGCAGTGGCTGATTTTTTGGAAGTAGATAGCTAAGACTTTCTTCTAAGTTACCTCTGCATTAGCAGCCAAGCATATCAATAGTTTACACCACCGAGGGACTCCAGACAGTCTAGAGTTCCCATATACCCCCATTGCCTCACACAGTTTCCTTATTGTAACATCTTGCATTAGTGTCTTATATCTGTAATAATTAATGTTCTGTTTACCTAGTACAGCTCTGACAAGAATATGCCTCAAATGGGATGCTTGAAGAAACAGGAGTTTATTCTCTTACGGTGTGGAGGCTTTAAGTTCAGGTTCAAAGTGCCAGGCTCTATGGGCTGGGTGAAAGCCCCTCAACTTTGGTATTCAGCTCTGCCTCCTGCTCCTGGCCCACTGAATCTACAGGTTTTTCTTCACTCAGCTGCTGGCTGCCAAGACTGACAAGTAATAGGCACAGTCCCTATATAGCTAAACCACATGGCAGGCCATAAATTCAAGTCCATTAACAGTCTCAAGATTGGCAGAGCATGGCAGGCCTCTGAACAACAACATGGCTACATGTAGGATTCAAGCATGCCATTAGCTAGACACCATTCCCAAAGCTGTTTCTTATGTATGGGAAGCAGACCACATAACCAAAGCAGCTACTCAGCTGCTCCAAAGGATTTCACCATGGAGTTAATTACCAATCTCTTTATGAGGAATAATTACATTCAGTTACCCAACCACTCAACCAGGCCCAGCCAAGTTAACACAAACTTAACTACCATGATTAATAAACCATTATTGATTCATTATTATTAAATATAGTCCACAGTGTACATTAAGTCTTGTTTCTTATGTTATACACTTCTATGGATATTGATAAATGTATAAAAACAGGAGAGTTATTTGAAATATTTAGTGCTAAAAGAAGCCTGATGCAATTCTTATCTTTGTTCCACTATGGGTAAGCTGTTTTTTGTTTTTTGTTTTCCCACTCTGTAGCTTCTTTCAAGTTTTCTATGTGTCATTGGTTTCCTGCAGTTTCAATACTATATACTTAGGGATAACTAAAACTAATCCCTAAGTATACAGTAATAGTTATCCCTAAGTATATAGTAGGAGCTCTGGTAGCATAGTCCCTAAAGCACTTGACTACTAACCAGAAGGCTGGTGGTTCAAACCCACCAGCCACTCCTCAGAAGGAAGGTTGGACAATCTACTTCCATAGTGATACCACCTTGGAAACCGAAGGAGGGGTTGCTATGAGTTGGGCCTGACTCGATGGCAAACAACAAGTATATAGTAGTATTTTTTATTATTATTATTATTTTAGTAATTTTCCTTCTTTGTGTTCTCTGAGTGTCCTTGATCTGTGGTTTCATGCTTGTATTTACTTTTGGAAAACTCTAGCTATTTCCAGACAATTGATTTTGGAGTCCTCCTAGTTTCAGTAGAACCAGTAAGTCTGGTATCTACAGGAATTTGAAATTCTGTTCCTCAATTTTCCTCCTTTGGATCAAGACCCATATTTTTGATCCTTGATGAAAACATTCACTAAATGTAGTCAGGCATCATCCATTTCTGATCTCATGGCAGAGGAGGTGGTAATTTAAGAAGGCAATTCAACCTGTCCCAGCTTATTTTTGTTTGTCTATTTATTAAAGAGATCATTAATGGGACGTCATTATCAGCTCTCATTGTATGTATTTTCAGTGATATTTCTACTTGGAAGAATATAACAAAAAAATAATAAATAATACCTTTAAAATATGTCCTATATTAGCAACTGGACTTTCGTTCATATTAGCTAGGGACTGACCTTGTTTCAGGCATAGCTGAGAATGAAAACACAAAAAAGAGAAACCCATTGATTCTTTGAGAGAGAGAGCTAAGAGTTGATAGCTACTTATGATTAATATCTGGGAATTACACTGTATTAAAAAGCCCAGAAAGTAAGAGGGACCAGCATCTGAATTTTCTTTTTCATTGTCATACTTTCTGTACTAGGCCACTATGAAAGGAAAATGAAAAGGAGTCTCAGAGATATCTATATTGTTTAAAATACATATAGACAAAGACATAAGAATCTATAAAGTTTTATTTATCATATGGCTGTAAATGAATTACAGTTATCTCTTTTCTTTCCATGTTTCATATATACTGAGTCTACCTATATTGGGAAATAATATAAATTATGGAGTAAAAAGTACCATTATGTAAATTTAAATTATTCAGAATATAATGATAATAAGAATATAAAGTCTGAAAATTTGTGAATGTAGACCTGGAAGAAATATTTCACATAAATGCTTATAATAGAAAACAAGTAAAGCTTAAAATTAATAAATAGGCAATTTAAGAAGTTAAAAAAATAGAAGCAAACTAAACCCCTCCCTCAAAGTAGAAGAAATATTTTTAAAAAATTAGAAATGATCAAATGTTAAGAAAAAATAGAATGTTGTTGTTGTTGTTAGGTGCCATTGAGTTGGCTCTGACTCATGGCAACCCTATGTACAACAGAATGAAACAATGCCTGATCCCATGCCAACCTCACAATGCTTGTCATATCTAAGCCCATCATTGCAGCCATTGTGTCAATCAGTCTCCGTGAGGAACTTCCCCTTTTTTATTGACATTCCACTTTACCAAGTGGATATACAATATACTTCTTGAGGGAATGGTCCCTATTATAACATCTTGCATTATCTGACAACATGACCAAATTAGGTGAGATGAGGTCTGGCCATTCTTGCTTCCAAGGAGCATTCCAGCTGCCCTTCTTTCAGGACAAATTTGTTAGTTCTTCTGGCAGTCCATGCTACTTTCAGCATTCTTCACCAACACCACAACTCAAAAGCATCAACTCTTCTTTGGTCTTCCTTATTCATTGTCCAGCTCTCTCATGTATATGAGGTGATTGAAAATAGCATGGGTTGGGTTAGGCACACCTTACTCTTCAAAGAGACATCTTTATTCTTCAGCACTTTAAAGAGAGGTCTTTTGCAGCAGATTTGCCCACTGCAATACACCATCTGATTTCTTGACTTTGCTTCCATTGTTGTTGATTTTGGAACACAGTAATATGAAATCTTTGACAACTTCAATCTTTTCTCCATTTATTGTGATACTGCTTATTGTTCCAGTTGTGAGGATTTTTGTTCTCTTTATATTGTGAAGTAATCCATACTGAAGACTGTAGTAAATCTTTAACCTTCATTGGGTAGTGCTTTAAGTCATCTTCACTTTCAGTAATCAAAGTTGTATCATCTGTGTATCTCAAGTTGTTAATGAGTCTTCCTCCAATCCTGATGCCACACTCTTGTTAATAGAGTCCAGCTTCTCAGATTATTTGCTCAGCATACAGATTGAAAAAGTATGGTAAAAGGATACAATCCTGATGCACTTGCTTCCAGATTTTGAACCTTGGGATACCACCTTGTTCTATTTGAACAACAGCCTCTTGGTCTATGTACAGGTTCCTCATGAGCAAAATTAAGTGTTCTGAAATTCCCATTCTTCTCAGTGTTATCCATAATTCGTTATGACCCACACAGTTGAATGCCTTAGTATAGTCAATAAAACACAAGTAAACATCTTTCTGGCATTCTTTGCTTACAGCTAAGATCCATCTTGCAGCACTAATGATATCCTTCATTCCACATCCTTTTCTGAATCCAGCTTGCATGTCTGGAAATTCTCTGTCGATATACTATTGAAACTGTTTTTTGAATTATCTTCACCAAGCTTTTACTTGCATGGGATATTAATGATATTTGGCAATTTCCGCATTCTTTTGAATCACCTTTCTTTAGAATGGGTACAAATATAGATCTCTTCCTGTCAGTTGGCCAGGTAGCTGTCTTCCAAAGTTCTTGCCATGGACAAGTGAGTGTTTCCAGTGGGGCATCTGTTTGTTGAAATACCCATCTCCTTGGGTATTCCTTCAATTCCTGAGGCCTTGTTATTCATCAATTTCTTCAGTACAGCTTCACCTTCTTCCTTCAATAACATTCACTGTTGATCCTATGCCACCTCCTGAAATGGATAAACATCAACCAGTTCTTTTTGGTACAGTGACTCTGTACCATCTTCTCCTGATGTTTCCTACATCATTCAATATTTTGCCCATAGAATCTTTCAATATTGCAACTTGAGCCTTGAATATTTTCTTCCATTCTTTCATCTTGAGAAATGCTGAGCATGTTCTTCCCTTTTGGTTTTCTAACTTTAGGTGTGTGCACATTTAATTATAATAATTGGCTTTGTCTTCTCATACTTCTCTTTGAAATCTCTTGTTCAGTTCTTTTATCTTGTCATTTCTTCCATTTGCTTTAGCTACTCTCCACTCAAGGGCAAATTTCCGAGTCTCTTCTGATATCCGTTTTGGTATTTTCTTCCTTTCCTGTCTTTCTAATGACCTTTTGCTTTCTTCATGGATGATATTCTTGATGTCATCCCACATTTCCTCTGGTTTTCATTAATTGGTGTACAGAGCATCAAATTTATTATTTAGATTGTCTCTAAATTCAGGAGGAGTATAATCAAGGTCATATTTCAGCTCTCATGGATTTCTTTTCATTGTCTTCAGCTTCAACTTGAACTTTCATATGAGCAATTGATGGTATGTTCCACAGTCAGCTCCTGGTCTTGTTTTGGCTGAAGATATTGAGGTTGTCCATAGCCTCTTTCCTTGGATATAGTCAGTCTGATTCCTGAGTACTTCATCTGGTGAAGTCCACATGTATAGCCACCATTTATGTTGTTGAAAAAAGGTATTTGAAATATATATGTCATCGGTCTTGCAAAATTCTATCATGTAATATCCAGCATTATTTCTATCACAAAGGCCATATTTTCCAACTACTGGTGATTTTTCTTTGTTTCCACCTTTAGCATTCCAATCACCAGTAATAATCAACACATCTTGATTGAATGTTTGGTCGATTTCAGGGTGCAGAAGTTGGTAAAAATCTTCAATTTCCTCTTCTTCAGCTTTGGTGATTGGTGCATAAATGTGAATAATAGCATTAACTAGTCTTTGTTGTAGGCATATGGATGTCATCCTATCACTGACAGCACTGTACTTTAGGACATATCTTGAAACAGTGTTTGTGATGATGAATTCCACACCATTCCTCTTCAGTCTGTCATTCCTAGAATAGTAGATCATATGGTTGTTTGATTCAAAATGGTCAAAACCGGTCCATTTCAGCTCACTAATGCCTACGATATTGATCTGTATACATTCTGTTTCATTTTTGACAACTTTTAATTTTCCCACATTCAAACTTCGTACATTCCATCTTTGATGGAATTAATAAATGGACATGTGCAGCTGTGTCTTTTGATTTTGAGTCATGCTGCATCAGCAAATGGAGGTCCTAAGAGCTTTACTTCATCCACATCATTAAGGTCAACTCTTCTCTGAGGAGGGAGCTCTTCCTCAGTCATATTTTGAGGGTCTTCTGACCTGAGAGACTCATCTTCCAGCACTATATCAGACAATGTTTCAGAGCTATTCATAAAGTTTTCCAGTACTATATCAGACACTGTTTCATAGCTATTCATAAGGTTTTCACTGGCCAATTCTTTGAGAAGTGGATGGTCCTTTTCTTCTTCTGAGTCTGTCTTAGACTGGAAGCTTCGCTGATACTTGTCCACAATGGGTGACCCTGCTGGTATTTGAAATACCTATGGCATAGCCTTCAGCCTCACAGCAACATGCAAGCCATCCCAGTACAATGAACTGACAGACAAGTGGTGGGAAAATTGAATAGAATAAATAAATTCAAAAGTTGTCTTTGGAAGTCTAGTAAAATACACTATATATCTGATGAGACTGATCAAGAAAAAAAAAAACAGAAGTGGAAAACAGTACATAACTACAGATATAGATGAGATTAAGGAAATATTATGATTTATAAATATTTATAAAGTATTTGAATTATTCTTATGGCAATTAATTTATAAACTTGGACAAAATTGACAACTAGAAAAAAAATATATATAATTTAACAAAACCTACCCAGAGCAAAGCAGACAGCCTAAATTCTATAATTACCAGAAATATTGAATCAGTAGTTTAAAATCTCTTCCCCTCACCAAAAATAATAAATAAAATTTTCAAGGACTGGATCATTCAAACTTACCTATTATATTCCAAGAAAGCAAAAAAGAAAAAGAGAAATTTCTCTTTTGATTAGTGGTTAAGGAATTTGGCTGCTAACTAGAAGGTCAGTGGTTCAAACCCTTTACTTGCTCCATGGGAGGAAGATGAGGCAATCTCCTTCCATAAAGATTTACAGCCTTGGAAATTCAAAGGGGGTCACTATGAGTCAGAATTGACTTAACTGTAGTGAGTTTGGTTTTGGTTTTATGACACATTTATTAACACTTTGATGCAAAAATCAGATTGATAAAAGTAAAATTGAGAACTAGAATTCCAACTATTTTATACTTGTTGATAGACCTTAAGTATTTTCCATTTAAGGCACAAAATAAGATTGGAAAACTTACTTTAAAGATGTGATAATCAAGACAGTGTAGTATTACTGAAAAGATAGATACCACTGGAACGTGTTAGAAAGTTTAGTAATAGACCCACATAAATATGTCCAACTGATGCATGGAGAAAGTATAATCTTTTCATTAAATGGTAGTGTGAAAATTGGGCATCCAAAGGTAAAAAATAAACCAACAAGCAAAATAAACAAACCTTAGCTAATACATTCTATAAATAAAACACAACCAAATTCCCTGCAGTTGAGTTGATTCTGAGTCATAGCCATCCTATATAGGACATAAGCAGATTGCCACATCTTTCTCCAGAGGAGTAGCTGGTGAGTTTGAACCAGTTAACAGCTGAGTATTTCAACCATTGTGCCAGCAGTGCTTCCTACATTCTGTACATAAATTAGCTCAAAATGAACCTTATATAGAAATATATTTCAGCAGAAAATATAGAAGACAATTTTTATTACCTTAAGCTAGGTCAAGTTCTTAGATATAACATCAAAAGTGTGACCCAGAATAGAACAATTTGTTATACTGGGCACCATCACAATTAAAAACAGATGATCTGTATCACTAGCACATGGTGGTTGCTATGAGAATATTTGCTAAAGGAACAGTCATTGAGAGGAAGTGATGCATGGATAAGTATATTCTCATCTATTCTGGCCACATTTAATCAGTTCTCTATACTAGACATAGAATAATCTATTTTGCTGTAATTCTGATCATGTGACCTCCTCACTTATAATCTTTTAATGACTTCTCATTGCTCTTAATGTAAAGGCAATATTTCCTAAGACGGTTGACACTGTCTGGCTTTTATTCATCTTTCCAGAGTAATTCTTCTTCACACTCAATATTTTCATCTTCATAACCCATATCAAATTCAGTTAATATTTTTGGACGTATTTTGTAGGCTCTTTTCATAGGGCTGTATGGAAGTCATTCTTTTCTTTACCCTCTCCTGTTAGAAGAGCATTCATTTGTGTATAACTGCACTTAAAATAAAATATTTATTTATTTAAAATGAATCCAATTTAAAAGGAAGGAGAAAAGGCCAAAGACCTGGGGACAGAAGGGACAAATAGCCACATCCACAGAAGTATGTAAATAAGCCAGTTGCATAATCTACTCTTTCTTTCTTCTTTCCCTTGCTTCCCATGGGAAATAGAAAACAGAGACTCAGTCATAATATCCAAGGCTTCAGAAATCTAATCAATCCAATATTTTGCTGAACACAAAATTTAATTGAAAAAGTAAATTGTTTTGTATTATAAAAAAGATTATTTTGAAAACCATTTATATACTAATTAGAACTCTAATTAGTTTTCTATAATGAGAATTATGGGATGAAAATCTTATTTTTCCAGAGATTGTATGGGGATATTAGTAAGAAGTTACTTTAGAAGCAACAGTCAATTAGGTCTCTTTCTTCAGATAGAAAAATAAACAATTTTTTTTTTTTTTACCTAGTTAGTATCTTATAAAGGAGGTCTGGTGGTATAGTGGCTAAGGCATTTGACTGCTAACCAGGTCAGTGGCTCAAACTCACCAGCTGCTCCTTGAAAGGAAGATGACGCAATCTACTTCAGTAGAGATTACAGCCTTGGAAACCCAATCAGGCTCGCTATGATTTGGAACCAACCCAACATCAGTGAGTAACATCTCAGAAGTAAAATTAAAGGTAGAACACTGTGATGTCACTAGAAATGAGACTTCTGCTGTGATTTCATTTTGTTGTGGTCTAGCACACTACACCTAGAAATCACTAGATTCTTCTACAAAATGAGGCTCACCTTCCTTCTACATATTTATGTTTTCCTATTTCTTTGTTGTTATTGTTGTTTATTGCTTTCCTGGTTTTGCATTCTATTCTGATCTACCTGCAGATCACAGTCAGATTTTTCTTCCTAAAGACAACTTTGAACATACTCTATCTTTCCTGAGCACATGCAAATGTACTAGAAATCCCTTTAACTCTCAAAGACCACACAACATGGTCTGTCTTTGACAACAGAGTTGCTCACCCATCCTTTGGACTTTGTTAGTTTCATTTCAAAAATATCCATGTTCTGCTTTAACTATGCTTCTCTGCTCATTTTCAAACCTAGGTAGCAGAATTTTTCTGACTTCTTTAAATTTACTCACTAGTTTTTTGCATGTGAAGTGACTCCTTTTTTCATTTCTATCTCTCACATGTCATGCAACCCCAAGACACAATTTATGTTGATCCTTATCCAGGAACCTTTCTCAGACATATTGACCAAAACTAATCTGTCCCTCCTCAACACTTTTCTTGCACAGACCCTAAATATCAAAATGAAGTAACTTACCTATTCAGCTACATATATGTTGCAGTCACATTCCAAGTGAGAGAAAAAGAGGAAAAGCTTTAAAGAGATAGATTGATTTCAGTGGCTGCAACAATGGGCTCAAACATAGCAATGACTATGAAAATGGTGCACGAGAAGGCAATATTTCATTCTGTTGCACATAGTGTTGATATAAGTTGGAAATGACTCCATATCACATAACAATAACAACAAAACCACAATTCCAATTTTATTTTCCACTTCATCTTCCTCCTCATTGGTGAGGGAGGATTCAGACCCTAGGGTTCTGGGAAGATGTGATTGGCTTGTCTGACTAATATTGTGAGCTGGCAAAGGAATTAAACCTGAAAGATTAAGGGCTAGAGGACATGCAAATTCTCTAGCTGATAAGGCGGCTAGCTGATCAGGGAACTAGCCAAGTGGAAAGTCTTTCTTACTGGGTGGAGGCATATCTGGTGAGAGTAGCGAAACTCACTATTAGGTTTTTGCGACTCAGTGAGGCCCACAGATGGCAAGGTAACAATGAAATTATAGGTCTTATAATACAGAATTGGATGGTACTTATTCCCAGGGCATAGCATCCATTGAATCCACTTATCTTTCCTGAATTAAGACCAGTTTGGTTTCTGGGATAACCATGGCAAGGTTAATAAATTAATCAGAGCATCCCTATCAAAATCTGCTTAGATTACTTTGCACATTCAATTATACAGTTATGACCTTAGAGCAACCCAATTCTCCATTTCTCTGCCTACATCACCCATGCCCAAAGACACACACACATACTCATATTAAGCTACATAAATATATCAGTGGCCTACTGTGTGGAGTTTGACTCTTACATTGATAATTTCCCTATAGGAAAAAGGGAATGTATCAATTACCATATATAAGATGTGTTGATTATCTCTGGTGGTTAGAATGCAAAAAAATGGGGGAAAAAAAAAAAGAGGAATCACTGGTGGTTGGAAAATATAGCCTCAGTGAAAGAAATAACTCTGTAGATCGCATGATAGAATTTTGCAAGACCAACAACCTAATGACTTGGGAGCTCTGGTGGCATAGTGCCTAAGACATTCATTGCAAATACCTTTTTCAACAACACAAAGAACAGCTATACACATGGACTTCAACAGATGGAATACACAGGAATCAGACTGACTACATCTGTGGCAAGAGGTGATGGAGAACCTCATTACCTTCAGCCAAAACAAGGCCAGAGCAGACCATTAGCTGCTCATATGAAAGTTGAAGTTGAAGCTGAAGACAATTAAAACAAGTTCCCAAGAGCCACATATGACCTTGATTATATCCCTTCTGAGTTTAGAGATCATCTAAAGAATAGATTTGATGTACTGAACAACAGTTACTGAAAACCGGAGGAATTGTAGGATGGCATCAAGAACATGACCCATGAGGAAAGTAAATTGTCATTAAAAAGATAGGAAAGGAAGAAAAGACCAAAACGGATGTCAGAGGAGACTCTGAAACTTGCCCTTGACCAGAGAGTAGCTAAAGCAAATGGAAGAGATTACAAGATAAAAGAGCTGAACAGAAGATTTCAAAGAGCAGCTTGAGAAGACAAAGCCAATTACTATAATGAAATGTGCAAAGACATGGAGTTAGAAAAGAGAAAAGAAAAAGCACATTCAGCATTTCTCAAGCTGAAAGAACTGAAGAAAAAAAATTAAGTCTCAAGTTGCAATGTTGAAATATTTTATGGGC
>NW_006921748.1:6929779-6930708 GCF_000298275.1 Orycteropus afer afer
TACTGAAGACAATTCAAAAACGGTTGCAGCAGTATATTGACAGAGAACTTCCAGAAATGCAAACTGGATTCAGAAGAGGAAATGGAATGAGGGATATTGTTACTGATGTTAGATGGATCTTGGCTGAAAGCAAAGAATATCAGAACGATGTTTATTTGTGTATTGACTACGCAAAAGCATTCAATTGTGTAGATCATAACAAATTATGGATAATATTAAGAAGAAAGGGAATTCTAGAACACTTAATTGTACTCATGAGGATAGACTAGGAGGCTGTCATTCAAACAGAACAAGGGGACACTGAAAGGTTTATAATCAAGAAGGGAGTATGTCAGGGTTATATATTTTCACCATACTTACTCAGTCTGCATGATAAGCAAATAATCTGAGAAGCTGGACTATATGAAGAAGAACATGGCCTCAGGATTGGAGGAAGACTCATTAACAACTCAGATATGCTTTTAACCATCAACTTTTTTTTTGCTGAAAATGGATGACTTGAAGCATTTACTGATGAAGATTAAAGACTAAAGTCTGCAATATGGGTTACACCTCAATATAAAGAAAACAAAAATCTTCATAACTGGTCCAAAAACAGCATCACAATAAATGGAGAAAAGATTGAAGTTTTCAAGGACTTCATATTACTTGGTTCTATAATCAACACCAATGGAAGCAGCAGTTAAGACATTAGTTGACGTATTGCATTGAGCAAATATGCTGCATAAGATCTTTTTCAAGTGCTGAAGAGCAAAAATGTCTCCTTGAAGACTAAGATGTGTCTAACCCAAACCATGGTATTTTCAATTGCCTCTTATGTGTGTGACAGCTGTACAATGAAGAAGGAAGAGTGAAGAAGATGTCAAGCTTTTGAGTTGTGGTGTTGCCAAAGAATGCTGCAAATACCATGGACTGCTAAAGGAACTAAA
>NW_006921748.1:6932093-6944537 GCF_000298275.1 Orycteropus afer afer
GCCCCATCCCCCTCCAGAGATGAACTTTTCAGCTTGAACTTGTCGGCTTCTACATGCTTGTGAGCCATTTACCTAAGATAAATCTCTCTCTCTCTCTCTTTCTCTCTCTATAAATATATATATACACTTTGCTGGTTTTTGTGTTTCTCTAGAGAACCCAATCCAACACAGGTGCCCAGCTACCACTGTCAACTACTTGGAGAGGGATCAAAATAGGAGATCCTGGATAAAGTATGAGAAAAATGTGGAACAAAACTCATAATTATAAAAAAAGAAAAGGCTTACCTCTCTGTTAGAAAGACTGGTGATATCCCTGAGACTATGGCCCCAGTCATCCTTCGGACCTGAAACTGAATTCACTCCCATGGCTTCCAACCAAACAATAGACAGGCATATAAGGAAAACATTTACACCAGGTAGGTACACTCCTTAGAGCAAACAACCATGGGCAGTATTTTCACAGGAGGGTAGCTCAGTGGGCAGGAACACATAGGAAACAAAGATGGGGGAAAGGGTATCCACAAGGAGGAAGTGGGAAGAAACCTGCTACATTATGCAGATTGCAATCAATGTTGTGAAACAAAATGTGTATGGAAAACGAATTTTCTCTGGAAACTTTCACCCAAATCACAATTGAAAAAAAAAAAAAAAAAAATCCCTATAAACTATTCATTCACTCTGCTTAGTAGTACTGTTTAGCTTTAGTACTTGACCCTGTCTTGAACTCCACTCTAATAAACTAGAATCCAGGAGTCTCTCTCAACAATTGCTCATACCTTTTGAATATGTGGCATAGTGTTTTCAACATTCTTTCTGCATCCAAAGCTATAGAGAAAAAAAGAAAAATCTTGGAACTCTGACTCTATAGTGCCTATTTAGCTTTGTCCTGTTGCTGTCTGAAATTCATCTTTGGTGTACTGCTGGATCCAGCCATTTCACTCTTCTCCTATTCATGTCTTTTCTATCTCTGATAATGACTTTTTGTGCATTTACCTTGGTGGAACTGGGCACTGTACCTTGGGCCACCTGACTATCTTTATTAGGAAAACATTGTAACAGAATTAATTTCCTCAGACTTCCAAACCTCCCATTCTTGGCTAGCTAGTTCAGATGACCCTATGCTCCTATCAACCCTCAAACATAAGCTATCATAACTTCATGTCCTGACTTTTTATGATAAATTAAGGAATGGTTAACAAATTATCTATCTAGTGTAAAGATAACTTCTATTCTAGTCCTGGACACATTGTTTTTAATAAATACATGTTGACTTAGTGAGTCTGTACTAATTAAATAGCAAGTGGGTTTCCTATGGAAGGATGTTATGGCCATGAGATTATTTCCAGATTATTCTGATCTTGTGCTAAACCTTTTTTCAACCTTTGTTGAAAAAAGGTAATTAGAGATAGTGGCACATATGTTTAACTGACGTGATGAGACCTCACGGGCCTGGCCTCACTGACTCCTAGGGCTGCAAACAGATGAATTAGTATGGCTCCTTCTGATTTTTGACAACATTTTTCTTTAATGTTCCACCTAAGTAAAAAACCATCCAAGCCTGGTAGAGCTTAACGTTCTTGCATAAAAAATATAAACACATTTTGCATTTTTTTTAAATTTTTAATGGTGTGTTAAAATCACACAATATATTGTCTCAGCTGAAGTTAAAGCATGAATATCAGATAAGTCCCATTAAACATGGAAGATAAGTTCTAATTAATTGACATTTGCAGCAAACACAAATTATAATTTGATCTCATATCACAGCTCTGATATCTACTAATCTTTGGGTACCATTCACCGAAATGTCTTTGTCTTTACTTCTCCAGACTGAAAATATTTAATCAGCTTGGATCTAACTGCAACATCTGCTGGTACCCACAAGGGCCGACAGTCAAATAAGAGAATGAACAAGAGATGTTGATTTCCTCCACAGTCACCAGGGTAACCAGAAACATAGTGGCTGGCCTTGTTGACATTTCTGGCAATGAAGTTCAAAGACTACTTTGTGTTTTCATGATAGGAAGAACAGGAGGTATGACTCTAAAGTCATGAGATTAATTATTGCCCTGGTGTGGCATTAGTGTTATCACCTTAACACACATGATAACCTATGAAATTTGAGAGGATATTCAAGGTCATTCGATCCATTAAACATCTTCCCCACCATCCTAATTTGGCACCTGCAAAGATAAACAATACTGGTTAAGTCCTGTGGTTTAAGAAGTTGTTCTTAGTAGTCTTCCACCAAAAAGACTACTCTTAGAGATTTTATTCATGACAACATATCATCCACCATTAGCATTGTTTTAAAGTAAAATAATACTTCTTTATTAACCACCAGCCACTCCTCGGAAGGAAGATAGGGCAATATACTTCCTACTGATAGGAAACCCAAGGAGGGGTCACTATGAGTCGGGTCCAACTCGACGGCACATAACAACAACAACAACAATACTTCTTTACTTGGACTTCTTTTGTTTGCATATATGAGGAACTGACTGGGTTTGGCCTATGGAGAAAGAGCAATTTATCATAGAAAGTGTCACACTGAATCAAAGGGCTGCAATGGACTGACATCACTGGAAGAGAATCTCCTTGAAGGTCTTCTTCATATCTCATATTTGCTCATTTCTAGAAAGTGCTTCATTCTGCTCTCTGTCTCCTGCCTCCTCTTCACTCAGCTCCTAACATTTCTTTTGCCTGCTTTTCTGGTGCACATATCAGATGCCCTTGCCATAGCTTCCAAATGCACATATGTCACCTCCAGTCAGTGCAAGAAAATGAGAACCTCTCAGTCTTAATTTCAAAATTCCTACACAAATTATTTATTTGATTATACATGTGCAAAGGACCCCCACTCTGATTAAACTTACATATAGTAAGGATCAAGATTGCATCATGCAAATAGCTTTCAGGATCCACATGTTTAATCCACAAAGTGGACAGCTAGAACTATCATCAGAAACTTGGTATCATCTTTACAACATCTTCATAATTAACATATTTTTAAAATTGAATGGTAAAAGTCTATTTTTATTTTAAAAGTTAAAATACAGAAAAATTTAAAAATATAGCTATACCTCTAATTTCTTGTCTAGAAACAACTGCTTTTAAATTTCTGTCATGTACCTGTTAAACTTGAGCTGTTAATACCTTAACATGGATGCATTAATGTGATTTCATGTTAAGAGGAATTAAGTTCCCCCAGGGGATTGTTCAGAGGCTATGTGGCTCTCCTTATAGCAGTCACAAAACCAAGGAATGTTCTGAGTAAAGTCCACTCCTAAGAAGGACACTAATCAGCCAGGATAATCTGGGAAAAGAGCCTTGTAGAGAGGACAGTGACAGGCAGGAAGGCACCAATGGAGCCAGGACAGACAAGCTTTATAGAAAATGTGTTAGATTGGGTTCTCTAGAGAAACACACAAAAAAACCCAGCAATATATATATATTTAGAGAGAGAGAGAGAGAGAGATTTATCTTAGGCAAATAGCTCACAAGCATATAGAAGCCGACAAATCCAAGCTGCAAAGTCCGTCTCTGTAGGAGGTGGGGCTTGCAGCCGCCTTTGTTTCCCACAAGCACAGCGGAGCCGAGAGATTCAAACTGGCGTGCAGTATATTGGTTGTTGTTTCCAATAAAAGATGAATCTGAGATCTCCAGGGGAGCGGTGAGCCGCTCACTCAAGGAAGTCTGTAGTTCGGAATGCCGTTCTTCCAGATTGTCCTTGGAATATCATTGCAAGCAGGCCCCTAGGGAAACTCCCCTTGGGCAGACTGACCACTCAGAACTCAGTTATCTGATCCCATCATGGGAACAACCACCCAGAACTGGGGTCCACCCAAGTTGACACACAGCTCCAACCATCACAGACATCCATTTAGTTGAGGGCCTTCCCCTTTTTCATTGATTCTCCACTCTACCAAGCATGACATCCTTCTCCAGATAACGGTTCCTTCTGATACTTGGCCAAAGTATGTGAAACGAAGTTTGGCCATTCTTGCTTCCAAGAAGCATTCGGCTGCACTTTTGCTAGATCCAAGAAATACAAATATAAATATATAATTATTTCATCCAATAAGTTTTTACTTATGAACAAAATGAACAAAGTGTGTTAATTTTAAAAAAATCTATATTGACTAAGTAGTGTTTTTCCATGATCATTTACTATATAATTAGCAGTGCACAATTCTGGCAGAACAAATCTTTTTTTCTCTAAGCCCATGTAGTAGTTGACTGATGCATCTGTCAAATTATTTGTCTTATGTATGTATGTATGTATTTGTATATATAAACATATGTATATATAATCATATATACATGTAACTATATATATACATGTATATGTATATATCTATGTATACATATATATGTAAATATATATAACCGTGTGTGTGTGTGTGTGTGTGTGTATAGTTGATGTTGTTATTTGCCGTTGAGTCAGACCCAACTCATATGACCCTTCCTTGGGTTTTTGAGGCAGTATCACTACAGAAGTAGATTGCCCAACCTTCCTTCCAAGGAGTGGCTGGTGCATTTGAACCGCCAAGCTTCTGGTTAGCAGTCAAGTGCTTTAGGCACTATGCTACCAGAGTTCATATATATAGATATATACCAAAAAGCCAGAAAACAAACTCACTGTCATCAAGTGAGTTTTGACTTATAGCCACCCCTCCTTGGGTGAGTTTGAACTACCAGCCTTCTGGTTAGTAGTCAAATGCTTTAAGCACTATGCCATCAGAGAATATACATATACAAATCTCTATCTCTATGTCTATCTATAGATATATATGTATTTATGTGTGTGTGTATGTATGTATATATGTGTGTGTGTGTATGTATGCGGGAGCTCTGGTAGCGTAGTGCCAAAGGCACTTGACTGTTAACCAGAAGGCTGGAGGTTCAAACCCACCAACCACTCCTCAGAAGGAAGGTTGGGCAATCTACTTCCGTAGTGATAGGGCCTTGGAAACCCAAGGAGGGGTTGCTATTAGTCGAGGCTGACTTGACGGCACATAACAACAACAACAAATGTATGAATGTATGTATGTGTATAGTTCCTTGGTAGTGTAATTGGTTAACAATTGCCTATGGACCTAAACATACCCATGTGTTCCATGGAAGAGAAGTCTGGTGATACCCTTTTGTAAAGATGACAGTCAAGAAAACTTCATGGAACTCAGTTCTATTCTGCAACATACGAAGTGGCCTTGACTCAGAATGTACCTGATGACAATGGTTTCAGGAAATCATGCAGTTCTGGATGTACAATGCATTCAGGTTATGATGACCCACACTTACAACCACCTTTTTTTTTTTCCTGTACATCTTATTTTTAATAATATGTACTACCTACAAGTTGCAGCACGTAATGTGTTGACATCATCATATCTGTAAGTTTATATGTAATGTTTCCAACCCCTAGAGAGAAGGAAAGATTGGATTTATAAAGATACTGATCATAAAATGTAATAATAATGAAACTAAAAAAAAAGTTATTTGAACCAACTTACATCAGAACTGACTTATGATTGAGTCGTTGGAATGGAATCTGGTTAAGCTGGGGACTATATGTACATGTCTGGAGCAAAGCTCATATATTACTTTGTGGAGCTCTGATAGCATAGTTCCTAAGGCACTTGACTGCTAACTAGAAGACTGGCAGTTCAAACCCACTAGCCACTCCTCACAAGGAAGATGGGGCAATCTACTTCTGTAGTGATACTGCTTCGGAAACCCAAGGAGGGGTCCCTATGAGTCAGGTCAGACTCAATGGCACATAACAACAACAACATCCTCACTATATTTAGAGTGTGACTGCTACTCCTAACTACTTATTGTATAGAAGAATGGCCAAAGTAGGCAACCTATGTCAGAAAGATTTCTAAGCATTCTATAGAAAACACAGGTAGAGTTCAGATCTCTTTGTGGTGATCTTCCCTTAATTGAGTTTTTCACACTTCCAACATATTTACCATAATTAAGAGAGAGTGCTTTATTGTTTCGTTGTTACCATACAGGCATAGTACTAATGAGCATAAAGCAGTCGTATTTTTAGGGAACACATGGAATGAAAACTTTCTGGCTCTATCTTATTTCTCCAGTGGGCCTTGGCTTGTGCATGCTTTAATTTATACCAACCAGTGCTATGCAGGAATAAAAGGGTTGTGGAAATCAATTTTCCTCCAAACCAGTGTTCTCATACATTAGAGTGCCCTGGGGAGCTTTTAAAATTCCTTATGCCTACACCATACCCCAGACCAATTTAATTAGGAGCACTGGGGGAGAGTCTCAGACAAGAGGGTTTTGTACAGCTCCCTAGGGTTCAATGTACAGTCAGGTTTGGAAAACACTGCTCTAATATGGTACAGTCAAGTATATCTCTAAGAAAGACTTAAGATCAAAAGCTGTTTGGAGTTGCTGTTATTGAACAAATCTGAAAGACTGCCATGTGAATAAATGCATAGATAAAACATCTTTAAAGTGTCCTTAAAGTGGGAAAGCTTAACTGGCAAATATGGAGAATTCCATGTGTGTCCAAGTAGAATCACACTCTATAGAGTTTTCATGGCTATGACCTTTAGAAAGTAAATTGATATGCCTTTATTCGGAGGTGCCTCAGATTGAGTCTGAAATGCCAACTTTTGATAGTAGCTCAGTGGTTCTTTTGTGTCAGCCAGGGATTTCATGTCAAGCATGGGAAAAAAATAAAACTAGTTGCCTTGAGTTCATTTCAACTCATGGTGACCACATGACCACATGTGTTGCAGAGCAGAGCTGCCCTTCATAGGCTTTCAAGACTGTGACTTACGAGAATTAGATCACCAGCCCTTTCTTCCAAGACGCCCCTGTTTGAGTTCAAACCACCAATCTCTTAGTGAGTAGTCAAGTGTTTAACCAATTGTACCATCCAGGAACTCCTAATGCAGACTAGATTTCCAGTAATCTATACTGATTCTAGTCTAGTCTGATCTAACATAATTTTTTTTGTTTTGCAAACTTGGGTATGGGAGCTCTGGTGGCGTAGTGCCTAAGGCATTTGACTGCTAACCAGAAGGCTTCTGGCTCAAACCCACCAGCCACTCCTTGGGAGGAAGGTTGAGTGATCTACTTCTGTAGTGATACCACCTCAGATATCCAAGGAGGGTTCGCTATGAGTCAGATCTGACTCGACTGCGGTGCGTTGTGTTTTGTTGTGTTAACTTGGGTATATATGTTGTCCAATTCATCTTTATTTTAGAGTCTCTGAACATTGAATTTTCTAATTAAAATATTTAGTTTATTCTAAATAAAGATACAACACTTCCTTTAAAAAATTAAAATGTCAATAACTAACCAGCAGTTTTGTTCCTATTTCAAGTTCCTTTTCTTCTTGTAATGAGTTTCTTTCCAGTGAAGAAATCAACCTTTTTAATTAAGCTAACAAGAAGAATAATAAACAAAACTCACAGTTTAATATGATACCCATGTGCACCCTATGATCCAACTTATATACAGTTAAAATCCAACAGCTGCGGAGGATCTTGGAGAAAGCAGGTGTCTCGCTTTGCTTTGGGCTCAGGTGTGACTTTTTAAACCTTAATGGTTCCCTGTGCCCTAAATAGTTCCCATGTATTTATATCTTCCAACATTTTCATAGGAGCTCTGATAGCATACTGCCTAAGGCACTTGGCTGCTAACTAAAAGGCTGTCGGTTCAAACCCACCAGCCACTCCTCCGAAGGAAGATGGGGCAATCTGCTTCCGTAGTGATACTGCCTTGGAAACCCAAGGAGGGGTCGCTATGAGTCAAGGCTGGCTCCACAACACACAACAACATTTTCTTAATTGTTCCAGGAGGAAATAAAGAAAACCTGTAAAATCTTGGAATTAATTTTCCTGCATTCAACATAATTTCACATCACTACTATTTTTTTTTTCCTAATATAATTTTGACTCCTCTCCATCTATTTCCATCTTGTGCTTCTTACTTCCTTGCACCTTGTTTATTTCATTCATTTTTCAAGGCCTCAACGATACAAAACCAAAGGTAAGAATGATGGAAAGGCAGGCCTAAGGGTTGTGCTCTGGCCTTTCCCAACCTGGATCACGAAGGTGATAGTTTTCTTGTATGTATCTGATCTTGGTTCATAAACTTCCAAATGGTTTGAATTTTAATTCAGCCTGTTTTCTTCTTTGCCATACACTGGAAGTACAATGTACATACAAACAAGAACCTGTACAAATTTTCATCAGAAATGTAATCTAGGGGAGTGGAAGCCTAGGGGAATGAAATATGCTAATTACTAGTCTGATGAGCTTGTATAAATTAATATTTGTGTACCATAGCTTCCACATGTTTTAGATGGGAATAATATTCACCTTCCAGGTCTATTATAAAGACTGGAGATAAATTATGAAAGTACTAGTACAGTGACACAATCAAATACTGTTGGTTGCTACTCCTTTCTTGATATGATTGCTGGGATAACATGTGTGACTACCTAAATAAAACAGTCGAATTTTTTTAGGGAACACATGTAATGAACAGTTTCTGTTTCCCAATCAGAACAACTTCTTCATCTATAAAGATGGGATTAATAATATCTACCTCAAAATGTTTCCATGTGGAATAAATTAAGTGATGTATATGGAAATGATTTGCAATTTCTAAACCACCATGAACAACTATTATTATATTTCATACCGTCGGTGGTAGTTATGTTTGTGTGTCAACTTGGCTGGGCCTGATTGAGTGGCTGGGAAGCTGGTGGTAGTTATTCCTCATGATGAGACTGGCAATCAGCTCCATGGTGGGATCTACCACAAGCAACTGAGTAGCTGCCTTTAGGATGTGGTCTGCTTCCACAGGAAGTATTTAAGGAGCAGCCTTGGGAATGGTCTCTAGCCTATGGCACACTTGTATCCTGAATATAGCCGTGACTTTGTTGTTGTTGTTGTTGTTATGTGCCCCTGAGTCTGCCCCGACTCATAGCGACCCTTCCTTAAGTTTCCAAGGTGGTATCACTACGGAAGTAGATTGCCCAACCTTCCTTCTAGGGAGTGACTGGTGAGTTTGAGCCACCAGCCTTCTTTGTGGTTAGCAGTCAAGTGCCTTAGCACTATGCTACCAGAGCTCCTGTGTCTTTGTTGAGCAGCCTGCTATGCTCTGCCAACCTTGGGACATACAATGGACTTAAGTTAATGGCCTGGCATGTGCTTTGGTAACATCGGGACTGTGCCTTTTTATTTGTCAACCTTGGGGCTTCTCAGCCTCAGCAGCCAACACCTGTCTGAGTGAAGAACGCCT
The DNA here is from genome assembly GCF_000298275.1 of Orycteropus afer afer. Lineage (NCBI taxonomy): Eukaryota > Metazoa > Chordata > Mammalia > Tubulidentata > Orycteropodidae > Orycteropus > Orycteropus afer. Next base: position 6,941,385 of record NW_006921748.1, read on the forward strand.
CTAGCTCCAGTGGGCCAGGAGCATGAGGCAGAGCTGGATCCCAAGGTTGAAGGGCTTTCACTTAGCCCCTAGAGCTTGGCACTTTGAACTTGGACTTAAAGCCTCCAAATTGTAAGAATAAACTCCTGTTTGTTAAGGCCATCCCATTTGTGGCATATTTCTTGTCAGAGCGGTACTAGGTAACCAGAACACTGTCCCATATTATTTTTATATTCTTTAAAATTCCTTTGCTAATCAAACTCTTGGAAAACATCTAAGAGTCTAAATTAAACCTATAAAGTTGAACAGGTGCAATTCCCATCAGTAAATTGATTTCATGAAGCTGCTAGAAAAATGCCAACTATTTAGCAGGCTGGAGGGGACATCGGTGATGTATCCAGCTACCAGCTTCATAGGGTTGCTTTCCTCCCTGAAAGTTCGATCAAGCACTGAAAATCCTGAAACCAACATTGACTTGTTTTTTCAATTAAATGCTCTGTCGTTTCCATTCTCACCCCCTCAGGTTATCTCATTTCATCTTCCCTGGAGTAAAAAAAAAGAATCTCTTTTGGATTAAATTTCTAAAGCTGACATTTTGATGTCAATTCATGTTGAGTTGGCCACCCACGGAATTCTGTCAAGATAGGCAATTAAATGACTTTTAAACTTCAGCCAAACTTAAAAAAAAAAAAAGCACCACTAGAATCCTTCGTGATTAATCTCTATTTGTACTTTTTGCTGAAGACAAAAGACTTCAACTCAACATCTGGCTGTAATGAATCCGTGCATTGTAAGTGATTTATGAGTTGAGTTCATAAAGTTTTTGTTTCTTTTAACAACAAACACTTTTTAAAAATTTTGTTGTGATTTGAGTGAAAATTTTCAGGGCAAATTGAGTTTACATTCAACAATTCATTCATATTTTGTTGCATGATATTGATAATAATTCTCACATTGTAACAGCTATCTCCCCACTTGCCCCACCCAGGTGTTTCCCTTTCCAGTCATCATTCTTTCTTATCCTTTCTTGCTTTCTAAGCTTTGTCCCTGGGCAAAAGCTGATCTTGTGATCCCTTGTCACTGTCAATTGTTCTAAGGAGTATGTACCAGTGCTATTTTTTACCGTTTAGGCCTATCTACCACTTGGCTAACGGCTGAGCCATGGGTGTGAGTTCATTTCCATGCCTAAAGGGTGATGAAGGACTCAGGGGTTCCACTAGTCTCTACCAGATCAGTAAGTGTGATCTTATTTCAACAAACACTTTTTATTGAACATGTAATTAATATTTATTACAAATATAAGCAAATGGAAAAAAAAATCAAATCGCTTGTACACACACTGTTCCTGGGTGGTAAAAATAGTTAAAGTGCTCGGCTGTTAACAAAAAGTTTTTAGGTTCAAGTCCACTTAGGGGTTCCTCAGAAAAAAGGCCTGGAGATATATTTCCAAAGACAAACAAACCAAAAAAGCCATTAAAAACCTCACTCTGACATACATGGAGTCACAATGCGTTGGAATTGACTCAACAGCAGCTGGTTTGTTCATTTATTAATAGTTTCTAATTTCATAGTCATACTATTGAGGGGTAACTATCTATAAAATAGTGTTATTTGCCCCTTAAATGTACAGTACATTAGATTAAAATGTATTTATGATATGCATGGATTTTTGCTCACTCTGGATACTGCATCTGGCTTGTCATGATCTGATCTCCAGATCTTTGGACTTAAGTCAGAAGCCTGGCATACTGCATGCCAATTGGTGAATTTGAACCACCAGCCTTCCAGTTAGCAGTCAAATGCCTAGGCAGTGTAATACCAGAGCTCCTTATCTATCTATCTATCTATCTATCTATCTATCTATCTATCTACCATCTATATGTCAATTTGCCTTATCGTGGTGGCTAGAATGTTGCTATGAGGGTATAAACTATGCCACCAGTATTTCAATTACCAGTAGGGTCACCCATGGTGATGGGTTTCAGTGGAGCTTCCAAACTAAGACAGAGTCAGAGAAGGACAAGGCTTCTGAAAAAATTAGCCACTGAAAACCTTATGAATAGCATTGAAACATTGTCTGATATAGTATTGGAAGAAGAGCCCTGGAAGAAGAGTTGGAAAGCAACCAATATACAACTGTGAAAGAGCTGCCTCCTCAAAGTATTGTCAAACTTAATGATGTGCATGGCATAAAGTTTTCAGGACTTTCGTTTTTTGATGGGGCATGACTCAAAATGGGAAAAAACAGCCGCAAATATCCATTAATAATTGGAACATGGAATTATGAAGTACAAAACCAGAAAAATTAGAAGTTGGCCAAAATGAAATGGAACATATAAAGATTGATATCCTAGGCATTAGTGACTGGTTTTGGCCATTTTGAATCAGACAATCATATGATCTACTATGCTGGGAATGGCAAAATGAAAGGAATGCCATTACATTCATTGTCAAAAAGAATATTTCAAGATATGTCCTGAAGTACAATGCTGTCAGTGATAGGGGAATAAACATATGCCTACAAGAAAGACCAGTTAACATTATAATTCAAATTTTCACAGCAACCACTAAAGACAAAGATAAAGAAATGGAAGATTTTTACCAACATCTGAAGCCTGAAAATTGACCAAATATGCAATCAAGGTGTATTGATTATTACTAGTGATTGGAATGCAAAAGTTGGAAAGAAGAGAAGTATCAGTAGCTGGGAAATATGGCCTTGGTAACAGAAATGATGCAAGAGTTTGCATAATAGAATTTTGCAAGACCAAGAAATTATTCATTACAAAGTCCTTTTATCAACAACAAAAATGGTAGCTACACACATGGACTTCACCAAATGGAATACACAGGAATCAAGTTGACTACATCTGTAAAAGAAGATGATGGAGAAGCTCAATATCTTCAGCCAAACAAGGCCAGGAGCTGATTATGGAACAGAGTAATAATTGTTCATATGCAAGTTAAAGTTGAAATTGAAGAAAATTAAAATCCATGAGAGGCAATGTGCAACTTGGATTAAATCCCACCTGAAATTTGAGACCATCTGAAAAATAGATTTGATTAATTGAAAACCAATGATCAACAACCAGATGAGTTATGGGATTTGATCAAGAACATCATACACAAAGAAAGGAAAAAAGTCATCAGAAAGACAGGAAAGGAAGAAAAGAC
>NW_006921748.1:6944887-6946932 GCF_000298275.1 Orycteropus afer afer
GTTGAAAGTACACTGAGGGATTTGACAAAAAACAAGACTCCAGAAATTGATGGAATGTCATTGAGTTTTCAACAAACACATTAAGTGCTAGAGGTGCTCAGTCATTTATGCCAAGTAATTGGAAGACAGCTACCTGGACAACTGATTGGAAGAGACTCATGTGTGTGCCCATTCAAAAGAAAGGTAATTGAACAGAATGTGGGAATTATCAATAATATCACATGCAAGCAAAATTTTGCTGAACATAATTCAAAAACAATTGCAGCACTATATTGACAGGGAACTTCTAGAAATTCAAGGCAGATCCATAAGAGAATGTGCAACTAGAGATAACATTGCTGATGTGAGATGGATGCTGGCTGAAAGCAAAGAATACTAGAAAGATGTTTACCTGTATTTTATTGACTATGCAAAAGTATTCAACTGTGTGGACATGAACAAGTTTTGGCTAACACTGCCAAGAATGGGAATTCCAGAACATGTAATTGTGCTTGTGTGAAACTTGTAACTAGACCAAGAGGTAATCATTCAAACAGAACCAAGGGATACTGTAGGGTTTAAAATAAGGAAGGATGTGCATCAGTGTTGTATCTTTTCACCATACTTACTTAATCTGTATGCTGAGAAAATAATCTGAGAAGCTGGACTATATGTATAAGAAAAACATCAGGAATCAGGATTGGAGGAAAACTCATTAACAATCTGTATTATGCAGATGACACAACCTTCCTTGCTGAAAGTGAAAATGACATGAAGCACTTACTGATGAAGATCAAAGACTGCAGACTTCAGCATGGATTACACCTCAACATTAAGAAAACAAAAATCCTCACAACTGAACCAATAATCCACATTATGATAAATGGAGGAAAGATTGAAGTGGTCAGGATTTTCATTTTACTTGGATCTACATTCAAGATGCACAGAAGCAGCAGTCATTATATCAGACGTTGTACTGAACTGAGCAAATCTGCTACAAAAGACCTCTTTAAATTGTTAAGTAGTAAGAAGTCACTTTGAACACTAAAGTGCACCTAAGCAAGCCATGGTATTTTCAATCATCTCACATGTATGTGAAAGCTCAATAATGAATTAGGAAGAACAAAGAAGAGTTGATGTCTTTGAACTGTGGTTTTGGTGAAGAATACTGAAAATACCATGGTCTGACAGAAGAATGAAAAAATATGTCCTGGAAGAAGTGCAAACAGAATGCTTCTTAGAAGTGGGAATGGTCAGACTTCATCTCACGTATTTTGGTCATGTTGCCAGAAGACCCAATCCCTAGAGAAGGATGTTATGCTTGGTAAATTAGAGGGTTAGCAAAAATGGGGAAGACCCTCAACAAGATGGATTGACAGAGTGGCTGCAAAGATGGGTTTGAGCATAGCAAGGAAAGTGAGGATGGTGCAGGACCAAGCAGTGTTTCATTCCATTGGACATCGGGTCACTATTAATTGAAGCCAACTCAACAGCATCTAACAACAACAACACAAAATGAAATGTACCTTTTTATTGTCAATTTATTTTAAAATTTAACAGTACTTTGGTATCACAGTCTCATGAACAACTCAGACAATTGGTGTAATATAGTTCATAAATATAATATTCTACATCCTAGTTTGGTGAGATGGATTGACACAGTGCCTGTGGCAATGGTCTCAAGTATAGCAAGGATCACAGAGTTGGCACAGGACTGGGTGGTATTTCGTTCTGCTGTGCATAGAGTAGCTATGAGTTGGAGATGACTCAATATCACCTAACAACAACAGTTTGGTAAGTAGTGCCTGGGGTCTTAAAAGCTTGTGAGCAGCCATCTAAGATACAACTATCGGTCTGTACTCTTATAAGTCAAATGAGAATGAAGGAAAAGAAAGACTCTAAGAAGAAATTAATCCAGAGGACCAATAGCCCACATGAACCACACAGCCTCTTCTAGCCTGAGACAAGAAGAACTAGATGGTCAAGAGCTATCATTACCTACCATTCTAACAGATATGAAATAGAAAGTTCTGGATAGAAAAATGAAGAACAAAATCCAAATTCCT
>NW_006921748.1:6948207-6949640 GCF_000298275.1 Orycteropus afer afer
ATGTCACTCTCAGAGGTCACCTTTCAGCCAAAGAACAGACTGGCTTATAAAATAAACAATATCACTTGTGAATCATGTACTCGCTATATGAGAGGAAAGGTCAACATTTACTCAATAGCAAAGACAAGAAGGCAAGGAGAGGCAGGAAAGCTAGATCAATAGAAATAGAACAATGGAATGGAAATAATGCGAATGCTGACATACTGTGAAAATTGTAACCAATGTCACTGAACAATTTGTATAAACATTGTTAAATATAAACTTAATTTGCTGTACAGACTTTCATCTAAAACACAAAGTATTTAACATTACTTGTTACTATAGGAGCTCTGGTGGCATAGTGCCTGAAGCATTTAACTGCTAACCAGAAGTCTGGCGGTTCAAACCCACCAGCCACTCTTCAGGAGGAAGGTTAGGCAATCTACTTCTGTAGTAATACTGCCTCAGAAACCCAAGGAGGGGTCTCTCTGAGTCAGATCCAACTGGACTGAAGTGCATTCCATTGTGTTTCATTGCTTGCTTCTATGATAGTAGATAGAATCCCATCTTTAATATTTCCATTGTATTCCCACAGTATTCTCCACAGTATCCTATTGACAATATATAAGTTCCATATTATTGGGTATTTACTCACTCACTCACTGCTGTCAAGTCAAACTCAATTCAAAGTGATTAGGGTGTATTATAATTTACCTTTTTGAAGAACACTAAGATGGGCAGTCATGTATATTAATCTCCCCAAACATGCAGCTATACCCTTTAAACTGATTCCTAGAAGCAGAATTTCTATTCCAAAAAATAGACACACTTTTAAGAATTTTGATACTTCTTGTCAAATTAGCTTCAAGAATTTTCTTTTCTTATTTTCACTTTCTCTTGACAGCAGCAATTTGAGTTCCTTCCAATTTCCATCCCACCTGGCAACACTGGGATTATCATTGCTTTTAATCTTTGCTGATCACATAAGGAAAATATTGTAGTATTTCTTTAAAATATGTTTTATTATTATTATTATTACTAGTGTGGTTCAGAGTTGTTTTACAAGTTAATTTGTTTATATTTACACTTTTGTGAATTGTCTCTGCAAGTTTTTTTTGCCATAGGGTTATTTTGGGTGTTACCCTTTTTGTTAATATTTAAATGGTTTATTATTATGGAGGCTGACCCTTGAGGTCGAAAATATGGTGCAATCATTTTCTCAGTGTATTTACTGTTAATATTTCTGAAGGTGTTTTGAACACATAAAAAGCTTACATTTCTATGCTATGAGTACATAACTATTGTTTTAGGAAAGAGCTTCATTACTCTAGGAAATACATAAATTTACCTGTATATTTACCTTGTGTGATAGTTGGAGCTGTGTGTCAACTTGGCTGGACCCCAGTTCTATGTGGTTGTTCCCATGATGGGATCAGATGACTGTGTTCTGAGTG
>NW_006921748.1:6952185-6953736 GCF_000298275.1 Orycteropus afer afer
GCCAGAATGCATAATTGGAATAGATATACTCAGCAATTGGCAGAATTCTCACATTGGCTCCCTGACATGTGGAGTAAGGGCTATTATGGTAGGAAAAGCCAAGTGGAAGCCATTAGAACTGCCTCTACCCACAAAAATAGTAAACCAAAAGCAGTACCGCATCCTTGGAGGGGTTGCAGAGATTACTGCCACCGTCAAGGACTTGAAGGATGCAAGGGTGGTGATTCCCACCACATCCCCATTTAATTCACCTATTTTGCCTGTGCAAAAAACAGATGGATCTAGGAGAATGATAGTAGATTATCGTAATCTTAATCCGGTGGTGACTCAAATTGCAGCTGCTGTTCCTGATGTGGTTTCATTACTTGAGCAAATTAGTACATGTCCTGGTACTTTGTATGCAGCTATTGATATGGCCAATTCCTTTTTCTCGATACCAATTTCAAAAGACCATCAGAAGCAGTTTGCTTTCAACTGGCAAGGCCAACAGTATACTTTTACAGTCTTTCCTGAGGGGTATATCAACTTCCTGGCACTATGTCATAATTTAGTATGTAGGGATCTTGATCACCTTTCCCTTCCACAAGACATCACACTGGTCCATTATATTGATGACATTATGCTGATTGGACCTCTAGTAAAGAAGAAGTATCGATGACTCGAAACTTATTGTGAGACATATGTGTGCTAGAAGTTGGGAAATTAACCCAATGAAAATTCAGGCACCTTCCACCTCAGTGAAATTTCTAGGGGTCCAATGGTGAGGGGCATGTTGAGATACTCCTACTAAAGTGAGGGATAAGTTATTGTATCTGGCTTCCCCTACAACTGAAAATGAGGCACAATGTCTGGTGGGTCTCTTTGGATTTTGGAAGCAACCTTTCCCTCATTTGGGTGTGTTTCTGTGACCTATTAAGTGACTCAGAAAGCTGCTAGTTTTGAGTGGGGCCCAGAGCAACAGAAAGCTCTGCATCAGGTTCAGGCTGCTGTGCAGGCTGCTCTGCCACTTGGGCCATATGATCCAGTTAATCCAATGGTGCTTGAAGTGTCTGTAGTAGATAGAGATGTTGTTTGGAGCCTTTGGAAGGTCCCTACCTGTAAATCACAATGCAGACCCTTGAGGTTTTGGAGCAAAGCCCTACCATCCTCTGCAGATAACTATTCTCCTTTTGAGAAACAGCTTTTGGCTTGTTACTGGGCTTTAGTAGAGACTGAATGTCTATCCATGGGCCACCAAGTAACCATGAGGCCTGAGATGTCCATGATGAACTGGGTGTTGTCTGACCCACAGAGTCATAAAGTTGGACATGCACAGCAGCATTCCATCATTAAATGGAAGTGGTGTATCAGAGATCAGGCTCAAGCAGGACCTGAAGGCACAATTAAGTTGCATGAGGAAGTGGCCCAAATGCCTATGGTCTCCACTCCAGTCACATTACCTTCCCTGTTCCACTCTGCACCTATGGCTTCATGGGGAGTTCCTTATGATCAGTTGACTGAGGAAGAGAAAACTCATTCCTGGTTTACAGATGGTTCTGCGCAATATGGAGG
>NW_006921748.1:6954401-6955689 GCF_000298275.1 Orycteropus afer afer
TTATTCTGGATATGGATTCACCTTCCCTGCATGCAATGCTTCTGCTAAAACTACCATCCATGGACTTACAGAATGCCTTATCCACCGTCATGGTATCACACAGCATTGCTTCGGATCAAGGGACTCATTTCACAGCACATAAAGTGTGGCAATGGGCTTATGCTCATGGAATTCAGTGTTCTTACCATGTTCCCCATCATCCTGAAGAAGCTGGGTTGATAGAACAATGGAATGGCCTCTTAGAAACACAAATACGGTGTCAGCTAGGTGGCAATACCTTGAAGGGTTGGGGCAATGTTCTCCAGGAGGCTGTATATGCTGTAAACCAGTGTCCAATACATGGTTCTGTTTCTCCAATAGCTAGGATTCACAGGTCCAGGAACCAAGGGGTGGAAATGGGAGTGGTACAATTCATTATTACCCCTAGTGACCCACTCAAAAAAATTTTGCTTCCTGTCCCAGCTACCCTATGCTCTGTGGGTCTGGAGATCTTAGTCCCAAAGGGAGGAACACTCCCACCCGGAGACACAATACTGATTGCATTGAACTGGAAATTAAGAATGCCACCTGGCCAATTTGGCTTCCTCATGCCTCTATCTAGATCAACAGACAAAGAAGGGCATTACTGTACTATCTAATGTGTTAGAGCCTGATTAAAAAGGGGAAATTGGATTGGCTTTACATAATGGAGGTAAAGAAGAATATGTCTGGAATACAGGAGATTCTTTAGGACGTCTCTTAGTACTCCCATGCCCTGTGATTAAAGTCAATGGAAAATTACAGCAACCCAATTCTGATATGACTGCTAATGGCCTAGACCCTTCAGGGATGAAGGTTTGGGTCACCCCACCAGGCAAAGAACCACAATCAGCTAAATTGCTTGCTGAGCGCAAGGGAAATACAGGATGGGTGGTTAAAGAAGGTAGTTCTGAATATCAGCTACGACCATGTGACCAGCTGCAGAAACGAGGCCTGTGATTGTTATATTTCTTCATTGTATATGTGCATCAAATATTTTTGTTTCCTTCTGTTATGAACTGTGAAATGTAAATAAGGTTAATGCACTTTGGTTGTATGTGTGTTACCGTATCATGTTAGGCACAAATATGACTTGGTAATTGTCCTTATTTAGAGATTATCTATGGTTAAGAAGATGTGTACAACTTCTAAGTTGACAAGGGGTGGACTGTGATAGTTGGAGCTGTGTGTCAACTTGGCTGGACCCCAGTTCTGTGTAGTTGTTCCCATGATGGGATCGGATGACTGTGTTCTGAGTGGCCTATTTCCA
>NW_006921748.1:6956364-6960935 GCF_000298275.1 Orycteropus afer afer
ATTTTGTCGTTTGCAATATTGTTTGTCCCTTCTTTACAAAACAATAACTGGAATGCATATAGTAAGGTAATAGACAAATTATTTGTAGAGGGTTTTCACAGTTCTTACTGGTATTATGTATCTATCTGTTCATTAGATAAAAATATAGCTTTTATGGAGATCAACTAACAACATGATGTTGTTTAATGCATAGTCATTAAATTTCACCTCTGTGAAGGTTTCCATGGCTTCCTACCAATTTGGTCAGTGTGTTAATGGTTGAAATCTAGACATGATGCAGCTCTTTAATTAGGTCCTAATTTTAAATATATGATGACCAAAGATTGTGTTGATAATGCCAAAATATAGGATTCCTAGGGCTGTCATAATGAATTAGAATAAATGTGATGGCTTAAAACAATAAATTTATTCTTTCACAGTTCTGGAGGTCAGAAGTCCAAAATCAAGATGATAGCAGGATTAGTTCTGGATGCTCAGGAAGAAATCCATTCCATGCTTCTCTCCTGCTTCTGGTGGCTCTTGGCAGTCCTTGGCTTTCCTTGGCTTGTAGATATATCACTCCAGTCTCTGCCTCTGTCTTCATTTGGCCTTTCCCTCTGGGTTCCTGTGCCTTCTTTTCTCTGTCATAAGTACAGTGTCCTCAGATATCGGGCCTATCCTGATCCAGTATGATCTCATATTGAGATCCTTAATTACATCTACAAAGACCCTTAAGGCCACATTCACAAATATCAGGTGGACATATCTTTTTGTAGAACACTATTCAACCCATTGGGAGCTCTGGTAGCATAGTGGCTAAGGCACTTGACTGCTAACCAGAAGGCTGGCAGTTCAAATCCACCAGCCACTCCTCAGTAGGAAGATGGGGCAATCTACTTCCATAGTGATACTGCCTTGGAAACCCAAGGAGGGAGTGCTATGAGTCTGGTCTGACTCAATGGCACATAACAACAACAACAAAAATGAAAAATTCACTCTTTTTTGTTCACTGTTTCTACAAATAATGTTTGAACTCATCAATATGTATTCTAGGTGTAATTAGAAAAACTCTCAGTGGATAACTTAAAAGAAAGACAAAGAAAGGACATCACAAAATATCCTATATTCTGCAGATGGAAATTTTTGCCTAGATATATGTTGTTTTCCATAGTTTTGTGTGATGTGGATGGGGATATCACAAGGATACCTTCTAGCATGGCTATTGATCCATCTGGATTTTATAACATGTGTCAAACATAAAATAATTTATATTTGCCCTCTACAGGTTTCATTTCCTCTTTCTAAAACCCTTCCTCATCGTTTTTAGCCAGCAAATCTCAGACCCCAGTACTTTCATGCATTGTTTTTGACCTAATAACATGTGTCAGGATGAAAATAAAAATTAAACATGGCCCATTGCATTAAAGGAACTGATCACTGATAAGAGGGATAAGGGCATTTGTGTTAGGCTGGGTTTTCTAGAGATGCAAAACCAGTAAAGCTTATATATACATATAGAGAAAGAGAAATTTATCTTGAGACTAAGATCTCCAGACCCACAGAGCATAGAGTATCAGGGACAGGAAGCAAAAAGTTTTGAGTGCGTCACTAGGAGTAATAGTGAGCGGTACCACTCCCATTTCCACCCCTTGGTTCCTGGACCCATGAATCCTGGTTGTTGGAGAAATAGTACCATATATTGGATGCTAGCTTAGAGCAAATATAGCCTCCTGGAGAACATTGCCCCAACCCTTCAAGGTATTGCCACTTAGCTGGCACTGTATTTGTGTTTTTAAGAGGTCATTTCATTGTTCTATCAACCCAACCGCTTTTGGATGATGGGCAACATGGTAAGACCAGTGAATTTCATGAGCATAAGCCCATTACTACACTTCATTTGCTGTAAAGTTAGTCCTTTGATCTGAAGCAATGCTGTGTGGGATACCATGATGGTGGATAAGGCATTCTGTAAGTCCATGGATGGTAGTTTTGGCAGAAACATTGCATGCAGGGAAGGCAAATCCATATCCAGAATAAGTCTCTATTCCAGTAAGAATAGAATGCTATCCTTTCCATGAAGGAAGTGGTCCAATGTTATCAATCTGCCACCAGGTTGCTGGCTAATCACCCCAAGGAATGGTTCCATATAGCAGACTCAGTATTGGTCTCTGCTGCTGGCCGATTGGACACTCAGCAGTGGCGGTAGCCAAATCAGCCTTGGTAAGGGAGAGTCCATGTTGCTGAGCTCATGCACAAATTCCATCCATGCCACCATGGCCACTGTGTTCATGAGTCCATTGAGCAATGACTGGAGTAGCTGGGGAAAAAGGATGGCTGGTTTCCACTGAACATGTCATCCTGTCCACCTGATTGTTAAAGTGCTCCTCTGCTGAGGTCACCTTTTTGTGGGCATTCACATGAGACACAAATATCTTTTACTCCTTTGGCCCATTCAGAGAGATATACCCACATAACTTTTCTCCACACATCTTTGTCACAAATTTTCCAATTATGCTCCTTCCACATCCCAGACCATCTGGCCAAATCTTTGGCCAGAGCCCGTGAATCCATACATAATCATACATCTGGCCATTTCTTGTTCCATGCAAAATGAACAGCCATATGCACAGCTCAAAGTTCTGCCAATTGGGAGGATTTCCCTTCATCACTGTCCTTTAGAGAAGTCCCAGAAAGGGGCTGTAGGGCCACTGCTGTCTCAAGTGTCAAACATAAAATCATTTACATTTGCCCTTTGCAAGATTCATTTCCTCTTTCTGAATCCCTTCCTCATTGTCTTTTTTTTTTTAACCAACAAATCTCAGATCCCAGTACATTTATCCATTCTTTTTAATCTAATAATATGTATCAGAATGAAAATAAAAACAAAACATGGCCCATTACATTAAGGGAACCGATCAATGAGAAGAGGAATAAGGGCATTCATTAATCAATGGCAGATATAGATTAAAACCTAATGAAACAAATGAAGGAGGTTGCATTGTTAGTCAGGCATGAGGACAGTGGGAGTTGAGTTTTATGAATCTTCTCTTCCAATGTTGAGAACTTGTTTAGAACACTAGCAACTTTGAAGAGAACTTTGAATAGGTTCTGTTATGGGTTGCATGATACTCCCCTCCCCCTCAATATGTGTTGTAACTCCTAACCCCTACAACTATGGTAAAAAAAACCCTGGTGGTGCAGTGGTTAAAACATTCAGCAGGTAACGGAAAAAGTTGGAGGTTCGAATACACCAGCTGCTTCACAAGAGAAAGATGAGGCAGTCTGCTGCTGTAAAGATTTACAGCCTTGGAAACCTTATGTGGCAGTTCTACTCTGTCCCATGGGTACGCTGAGTCAGAATTGACTCCACTGGCAATGGGTTTTTTGGTACACCTGTGGTTATAATTCCATTTAAGAATAGTTTTCTTTCTTAGGTTATGAGGCAGTATTGGAGTACAGTGTATGTTAAATCACTCTCTTTTGAGATGCAAAAGAGCAGATTAGGTAAAAAAGTAAAGCTAGTAAATAAAAGAAGGGAAGATACACACCACATGAAGATTACTGAGGAAATCAGGAACAGAACTTGGAAAGAGACAAGGACCTTCCCCAGAGCCAAAAGAGAGAGAAAGCCTTCCCCTAGAGCCAGGACCCTGAACTCAGATGTCTAGAGTCCCAAACTGTGAGAAAATAAATTTCTCTTTTGTTAAAGCAACCACTTGTGATATTTCTGTTACAGCAGCACCAGATAACTAAGGCAGATACCACAGAAATATTTGCATCTCATGGTGAGTTTGCAGGTTAGGGAAGCTCTGGCGGCATAGTGCCTAAGGCATTTGGCTGCTAACAAGAAAACTGCCAGTTCAAACCCACCAGCCACTCCTTGGAAGGAAGATTGGGCAATCTACTTCCATAGTAATACTTCCTCAGAAACCCAAGGAGGGGTTGCTATGAGTCAGATCTGATTTTATGCCAGTGAGATATACATAACATGTAAAATACAATACTTTGGAACACTTTCCTTTCTAGGAGTTTCTCATGTTTCCTTTGTTCCTCTCCTCCCAACCTCTTAGGACTTTTATCTTTCCTATTGAGTGTCTAAAAGGACCTTCTGGTGCAGTTGTTTGAACTCACCAGACGATCAATAGAAGAAAAATGGTGTAGCTTGCTTCCATGAAGATTTATGGCATGGAAACACTATGGGGCAGTTCTACTCTTTCCTATGGGATTGTTATGAGTCACATTGACTCTTCAGCAATGAGTTTCAGATTTCAGAATTCCTGATTATCATGCACATTAAGAATTTAAGTAAAACTGTCTTTCAAACTGAATTTTAATGAGAAGAGGAAGAAGGAAGTAAAAGGTTTGGGGCTTTATTCCCATGCACACTAGTAAAGTAATTCTGCTTTAGTATATATTTTATTCTGAAGTTATTTGTAAGAAGTATTTTACAAAGTGATGTTATCTCTTTAAAACATTAATAAATAATGAAATTGAAAATAAAAGTTAACATTAAGTGTTGGTGGGGTGAAAAAAAATTCTAGAATTAGAGAATGATCATGGTTGCACAACTTTGTGAATGTACAGAAGTCATA
>NW_006921748.1:6961520-6967494 GCF_000298275.1 Orycteropus afer afer
GGTAGATTCAACTCATTGATCTTTGAGTTAGCAGTTAAGTGTTTAACCACCGCAACACCAGGGCTCCAGATTTCCCTTAAAGTTGCATCATTCTCACAGCATTCCTTCTGAAACTGTACTGGATTTTGATATCCTTTGAAGAAGGTATTTTGTGTCTTTTTATTTCTTCCCCCAACAGTAGAAAATATGTGAAACATTCAATAAATATTTGTTAATAGAATTCACACTGGTGACTTAATTAAAGAGTTTTAAGAGCTTAATATTTGGAAAGAGCCACATCTGGATCCAATTCTGGTAACTTAAGAACAGTTTCTAAATCTCTCTAGGTCTGTAGAAATGAGACCATAACAATGACACCTATTTCAAAGATAAAGATCTCTGGTGATGTCGTGGTTAAGGCATTCAGCTGCTAACCAAAAGTTCAGTGCTTCATAAAGATTTTAGCCTTGGATTCTTCTTCCCTTCTTCCTCTTTCTTTCTTCTCTTCTTCCTATTTCTTTCTTCTCCTCTACTTCCTCTTCTCCTCTTCTTCCTCTTCTTCTTCCTCCTCTTCTTTTTCTGTCCTTCCTCGGTGCAGGCGCCCTTTAGCCACTTTAAATAAAATCTCCTGTCAGGTAAAAAAAAAAAAAAAAAGGATTTTAGCCTTGGAAACCCTATGTGGGAGTTCCACTCTGTCCTACAGTGTTGCTGTGAGTCAGAATCCACTTGATGACAGTGGTGATTTTTTTTTTTTTTTTTTTTTTTTTTTTTTGATATTTCAGAGTTATTTATTGAGGATGGTATGTAACAATGTATGTAAATCACTGAGTATAGTGTCTAAACTGGTACCAATTATTGTCAATTCCAACTCATGGCAACTACACATAGAACTGTACTCCATTGGATTTTCATGCTTGTGACCTTTGGAAGGAGATCTCCAGGCCTTCAGAGGCAACCCTGGGTACGTTCAAAATGTCAATGTTTTGGTTAGTAGCTGAGAGCTTAAATGTTTGCGTCACCTAATGACTCCTTGTAAACAACAGTGATGCATTACTATTACTATCACTATTAGCAGTAGGAGTGGCATTAGTTATTGTTTAATTGACTATTCTGGTTTATGAATTATATAATTTAAAATATTACTTCAATCTTAGTGTCAATGCAGAAGACTTTTATTGCACAGATAGGTCCAGCTGGATAAGTCCTTATCAACATTCATTCATTCAGTCAGAGTCAACAAATATTTATTAAGCAAAATGTAGCTTAAATTCTAGGCAAAGTCAGATGTCTATGCCATACTTCTGTATTAACTTTTGGCCCTGTTCCTGTTCATCCTGATTTCCGGCATTAAGCCAGCTGTCTCTGTGCCTAGTGATGGGTGCTCTCGGCTTTCTCTGCCTCCAATTTTGATCAATTTTTGTTCAGCTCCCTTGGTTTATACGTGAGTCTGCATTATCATAAGCCTCCAGGCTTATGACTTTGGTTTACATTGTACATTCGTGAACTGATTTGGAGTTCAAATCAGGTGTGACAACTCAGGATCCAGCCATCTATGCTACAGTGACACAAATCTCAGTAACTGAGGTGTCTTTCATTTTCCTATTGGCTAAGTCTGCTGACACACTAGCCAAATGTAATTTATTCTAGAATGCCTTTTCCTATTGGCTAAGTCTGCTGACACACTAGCCAAATGTAATTTATTCTAGAATTCCAAATTCTGTCTTCAAAAGCTATAATACTACCTGTCTTTTGTCTTCTCAAGATATTTTAAATCTAAACATCTCATATTTTCACTGATTTCTCTCAGGCAGTTGAACATAAATTACTGGACTTGATCCATCCATCTATTTATCTACTTACTTACTTAAATTGAGAAATCAACTGACTTCCCTAAAAGGGCTCGGTCATGAGCAGCAAAAATCTATCAATACACTGGCAAGCTGATTTCAACTCACAGACATTTTCCTCTGGTTCACACTTTTTGACACCCAAACTGAGAAGGATAGTTCTATACTCAGGTACCAGATTAGAACTTTGATCATTTCAAACTCATCATTGGAGTCCACCAAGCAAATAATAATTGGTGATGGTTATATAACATGATTGATTTAATTAGTGTCACTGAGTTTAACACAGGAAAAATGTTTAATTGATAAATATTGTTTATATTTTTGCAACTATATAAAATAAATATTTTTCAAAAATATTCTAAAGTTTTATTTTCCTTTCTCCCTCTTTTCTTTTCATCTTAAATCATTTGAATTGGCCATTCATTTGATATTATATGCATTGGTTGTTGGATCGTTAGTTAAGGCTCACTATTTCTTAGCATTGCTGAGAAATATCTGATTGATAAAGATTATCATGCATTATTATGACTTAAATTTATGGCAACATTTTTTACCTATTTTTGTTGACCTGGTGAAGAGAAAGAGAAAAAGTGATGTGCTATTAAATAATATCAAAATATTGAATGATGTAGAAAACAACAAAAGAAGATGGAGGGAATATATAGAGTCATTGTGCCAAAATGAATTGGTCAGTTGTCCACCATTTTGGGAGTCCACATATGCTCAAATACTGATGATATGGAAGGAAGAAATCTTTCCCTGAAGATATTACCAAAAAACAAGTCTTCAAAAATTGAAGGAATTCCAACTGAAATGTTTCAACAAACAGATGCAATGACGTAAGTACTCACTTGTCAGTGGCAAGAGATTTGGAAGATAGCTACCTGGCCAACTGACTGAAAGAGAGCAATATTTGTGCCCATTCCAATGAAAGGCAATCCAACAGAATGCAGAAATAATTAAAAAGTATCATTAGTATTATACTCAACATTTTGCTGAAGATAAGTAAAAAAGAGTTGCAGCAATACATCAACAGGGAACTGGCAGAAATTCAAACTAGACTTAGAAAAGGACATGGAATGAGGGATGTCATTTCTGATGTCAGAAGGATCTTGGCTGAGAGCAGAGAATACCAGAAAGGTACCTACCTGTGTTTCAGTGAATATGCAAAGCCTTTCGACTATGCAGATCATAACAAACCATGTATAACATTGGGAAGAATGTGAATTCCAGAATACACAATACTGCTCATGTGGACCTATACATACACTAAGAGGTAATTGTTCAAATTGAACAAGGGAATGCTGTGTGGTTTAGAATCAGGCAAGGTGTGTGTTGGGGTTTCTCCTCTCATTATACTTATTCAACCTGTAAACTGAGAAAAAATCTGAGAAGCTGGAGCACAAGAACACAGTATCAGAATTAGAGGAAGACTCATTAACAACCTTTGATACACACATGACACAACTTGCTGAAAGTGAAGAGGACTTGAGGCACTTACTGATGAAGATTAATGACTACAGCCTTCATTATGGATTACATCTCAGCATAAGGAAAACAAAAATCCTCACACCTGGACCAATAACCAGCATCATGATAAATAGAGAAAAAGTTAAACTTGTTAAATATTTAATTTTACTGTAACCCATGATCAACACTCTTGAAAGGAGCAGTCAAGAAATCAAGTAATGCATTGCATTGGGTAAATCTCCTGCACTAGAACTCTTTAAAGTTAAAAATAATAGATGCTGCTTTAAGGACTAAAGTGCACCTGACCAAAGTCATGGTTTTCAATTGCCTCATATACATAGAAAAGATGGACAATGAATAAGGAAGACTGAAAAAGAATTGATGTCTTTGTATTATGATGTTGGCAAAGAATGTTAAATATACCAAAAACTGTCATAAGAATGAACAAATCTGTTTTGAAAGAAGTACAGTCAGAATGCTCCTTGGAGGCAAGTATGAAGGAATTTCATCTTGTGTCCTTTGGACATGTTACCAAGAGAGACTACTCTGTGGCACTACACTACCAGAGATCCCCTCAGTACCTAAGAACTATTAAATATAGCTTTAAAATAAATTTTTATGTAATATTATATTACTTAGTAATTATAATATATAATATACTTTCTTACTATATAATGTTACACTGCTATTCCTAAGGTAATTCTTATTTGGTTTTCCTTATTCATTGTTCAACTTTCATATGCAATTTCATATTAGGCAATTGAAAATACCATGGCTTGGGTCAAGTGCTCCTTCAAAGTGACATCTTTTCTTTTAAACACTTTTAAGTGGTCTTTTGCAGCAGATTTGTCCAATGTAACACATTATTTGATTTCTTGACTGCTGCTTCCATGGACATTGATTATGGATCCAAGAAAAATGAAGTATTTTACAATTTCAATATTTTGTCCATTTATCATGATGTTGCTTATTGGTCCAGTTGTGAGAATTTTTGTTTTCTTTTTTGAGGTATAATCCATCTGAAGGCTGTTGTCTTTGATCTTCGTCAGCACGTGCTTCAAGTGTTCTTCACTTTCAGCAAACAAAGCTGTGTCATCTGCATATCGAAGATTGTTAATGTCTTCCTCCAATCCTGATGTTGTGTTTTTCTTCATATAGTCTGGTTTATTGGATTATTTGCTCATTTTACAATTTAAATAAATATGGTGGAATAATAAAACCCTAATCTACACTTTTTCAGATTTTAAAAAAATGCAATATCCACCTTGTTCTGTTCAAATGACTGCATTTTGTTCTATGTACAGGTTCCACAAAAGTACAATTAAGTGTTCTGGAATTACCAGAACAGGTATTAGCATGCTCCAGATAGAATATACTCTATTTACATCATATGCCATTTTTGTTTAAGAGTCTTTCAACAAAGGAATTTTAAATTAACAGAGTAAGAGGTCTGTTTTGTTGCTTCAGTCAGCATCAAGTCTTGCACATGGACTTTATTTACAATGCAAAACATTTGTAAAAAGTAGATAGAAAAGAAGTCAAAGGATAGACAGGACTGTTTCTAAGATCTATATCAGGGCATTTTCATGTGCTTTCTAGATTGATAATTGCTTAAGTTTTCTAAAATGCTTACTCTAGGCAAATTCAGTTTATGAGTTTAATCAGTTCTTAGAAAGCTTCATTAATGCCAGTTAATGGTCTGTCAGGTTAAATATCCCCTATTAAAGTATATAAAATATACATTAATCTTATATATGACAGCTGAAGATTTTCCTTCAAGTCTGCTATTCATTTTGGCCAGCTTCGTGCCTAAGCAAACGTATGAACACTTTAACAGCTAGCAGTGAGAAGTTTGGATTTCATTTTAATTAGTTCATCATATTTGTTACCTTCCAAATCCTATTCCTCATTCAACATTGTATATTTTTATGTGTTAGAATCTGTAAAAAATACAACTGTGCAGCTAAACCAAAAAATGCCATCCTGTCTTATATGAGGTATGTTCATCCATCATGATTAGCATCACTTTCATCATCATCATCATTACCTTGTGTTCATCCTTTAACTATTTCTTCAGAAATCTGATGGGGATTGTGAGCTTGGTCATTCCATCTCCTATCTATAAAAGAATAAGCTAGTCAGGCACTTTATCTGCGTATTTTACTGTTGCTCACGGTAATTATCTTGGTGACTCAAAGAGGCAATATTAAAAAATAAAGAATCTACCTAATTAAAAAATGAAAAAAGCTAATCTCACAGAATAGAAGCTATATTTACTTATTTTAATATCATCTCAGATTTCTAAATGGACACTAGGGAACTGATTAAACAAATGGCATAGTTACAGCTGTTTGAGTAGTGTTCCAGAAACCTACACGGAGCATGCTCCTTCTGAAATCTTCATGTAAGCAACAACTCAAATAAACTCAACAAACAGAAACCAAAGGACAGGTTATACAGCTGTTACAGAAGAAGAAATTTCATGATCTTTTCTGATTGTCAAAGACAGAAAATAAAGGATCAAAGGATATACTGTAAAGGGAGGCCATTAAATGACTTCTAATTCCTGTCACCATGTAACTGCTTTTGTTATTATAATTATTGTCTATCTGTGTCTTATGATGTTGGACTTAAACATGGCTTCAAATTATCAAATGTATGTAAATGCAAGTCTA
>NW_006921748.1:6972269-6978628 GCF_000298275.1 Orycteropus afer afer
CAGCCTCAAAACTCACGTCTACATGTCACCACAGTAGGACAAACCGACAGACAAGTTTGTCCTGCTGTTGGAGACCTCTCATATCCCCTCCACCTGGGTCCCTGTGGCTGACAGGGAAAACCTAAAAAAGTGTTTCCCAATGTAGAACCCACATCAGAATTATCCTGACATGGATTCCCGCCTAATCTGCTACTTCTCTCGCACACACTGAAATATTCTAACTTATACTATTGCTGTGCTATATCTTAAAACTGTGAAATAGTTCAACTTACAGTGTAGTCAACAGCTGAGATAATTTGTCTTCACAATGCAAAGTATCTGGAGGATATGATTCAACATTGTCAATCCCAGATTGTTAAGAAGAGGAATTTCTTTATTAGAATGAAAGATCAGGATGATATTACTTTAATACTTCAAAATTTAACAATATTGTATAAATAGCAATAACACTAAACATATTTGAATTTAATTTCTAATGATTATTCATCCTATATAAGCACTTTGCATGTATACTTTGCAATCTCAGTCACTAATTTATAGGAGCCTCAACCACAGTTTTTAAGATATGAGCTCAGATTGAGATGACTTATCTCTCCGGTTTATGATCCTTTATTTTTATTAAGGCAATTTAGTGTGCTGAAAAGAGTGCTGGCTGCAGAGTCAAGTGACCTATATTTTAATCTTCCTTCTGTAATTTGCCAGCATTATGATCATGAACAATTTACATGATCACTTTAGACATAATTATATTACCTATAAAATTAGGATAAATAAGTTACTCACTGATTAAACCCTCCCATTGCTGTTAAATCAATGCTGACTCACGCTAATCTTATAGAGCAAAGTATAATAGTGCCATAGGCTGTAAAATGCTTATGGAAACAGATTGTCCCATCTTTATCCTCCCAGAGTGGCTGATGAGTTTCAACCACTGATCTTTAGGTTAGCAGCCAAAGGCTTAATCATTGCTCTTCTAGGGTCCCTTATTCACTGATTCAGAAAAAGCACCTCATTGCCATTGAGTCAATTCTGATTCATAGTGACCCTATAGGACAGAGTAGAACCACCTCATAGGGTTCCCAAGAATGTAAAGCCTACTTTGGTGAGTAGTGACTGGGGTCTTAAAAACTTGCAAGTAGCCACTATATTCAACCATGGGTCTCCTCGTCCAGAGCAAAGAATGAAGAAAACCAAAGACACATGGAAATGATTAGTCCAAGGGACTAGTAGATCATGTGATTTCAGCCTATATGAACATTAGACTGGAAGAACTAGATGATGCTCAGTTACCATTCTCAACCACTTGGAGGGGGATTGGTGCAGGAGATCCTGGATAGAGTGCGAGAACAATGTGGAAAAAAATCTCAAAATCATTAAAAAAAAAAAAGACTGGGTTTGCTGATATGATAAAGCCTGGTGAGACCCCTGAGACTATGGCTGCTAGTTACCCTTCAGGTCTGGAACTGAACTCACTCCTGTGGCTTCCAGCCAAAAAATAGACAAGCATATGGGTTGAACATTTATATTTGGTAGACACACTCCTTGGAGAGATCAGATCAATTGTGGGAGAAAGAAGAACAGTGTTTGAACAGGGAGATGGGGGGTGGGCAGGAGAATGCATCAGAGAGAAGGACCCAGGGAAGAGGTAACTATAAGGAGGAAGTAGAAAGAGCTTTTACACTGTGGGGAAATGCAGTGAATGTCATGGGGAGAAAAAAAAAAAGATATAAATTTTTATGGCAGACTGCCTCATCTTTCTCCTGTGGAGCAGCTGGTGGGTTGGAACCAATGACATTTTAGTTAGTAGCCCAGTGCTTTAACCACAGTGACACCAGAGCTAGCACTTTGTTCACTGATTAAACAAAACAAACAAACAAAAAACCTCACTGCCATTGAGTCAATTCAGACTCACAGCAACACCATTTTGAGTTACTGAGGCTGTAAATCTTTAGGGAAGTAGATTGTCCTATCTTCCTTCCACAGAGTGGCTGGTACATTTGAATCACTGACCCTCTCATTAGCAGCCAGATGCCTTATCCACTATGCCACCGGAGCTCCTTTATGCACTGATTAGTAAGGGTTAAATGGGAAAGTATATGGAATATCTGATAGAGTAGAAGACACATAAATGTTCATTTCTTACTTCCTTTCTGGATTCTTATTTCCTCATCTGTAAAATAGAGACACTATTATAAAGTCTCCCTTCTTCATAGGGTTGTGATGAGAATTAAACTAACTAGTGGATATGAAGTGGACATTTGTGATGTTCTTAGACACCCTCCTTGTACTTGGTAATTGTCTATATTTCCAAGGAAGAAAACTCTTATGCAGTCTCTCTTTTAGCTAGACATATGATTTTACTTTCACAAATCAGTTGTGTCCCTGAAAGACCTGGAAATGAGAACTATTAGCTATTAGAAAGTAGCCTCATATGAGGTAGTCAAAAAAGGCTGCCAGGGGCATCTGTTTTTAGAGGTGGCAGTAGTGGGGCCTCTAGCAACCAGTCCAAACTACATTGGTGCCAAGCAGTGATGGGTGGTGTTTTCATTAGAGTGGCCACCATGATTTGGTTGTGCATATTTGATCTAAGTAGGTCCACAACCAATATCACTTGTTTTGTTTCTGGCTCTATGAGCTGATTAACATTCTTTTCAAAAATTATTTTTCTGCTAAAATAGCTAGACTGGATTCTACTGCTTACAGATAGTAAGAATTCTAACTAGTACAGGATATATCTTATGCTTTACAAATAATTTACATTTCCATTGGTCTTTTGGAAGCTGCATATCTTGACAAAATAAATTTTTCCTGAACCAAGTATTTGAAAAAGAATATAACAAATTAATATCAAGGAATCTTTCCTAGAGTCTGGTTCAATTAAATATGCTCATCAATTGCCCTGACATGAGAAAGTAACATAGATGTCTAGGAGACCCAAGGTCTTTCAAGATAGAGCAAAGTTTTTCAGTGCAAAAGTCAAATTAATAAAGATATCTTAAGAGCATATGTTAACTTTTTAAGCAAATCCTATAATGTAGGAAGGAACTCTGGTGGTTTCATGGTTAAAGCATTCAGCTGCTAATTAGCAGTTCAGTAGTTTCAACCCACCAGCTGTTCTGTAGGAGAAAAATGAGGCAGTCTGATTCTGGAAAATTACGGCCTTGGAAATCCTATATAACACTTCTACTCTGTCCTATACAGTTGCTATGAGTCAGAATCAACTAGATGGTAGTGGGTGTGTGGAGGTGTATATAGGGTAGACTTTAAAATTTTGTCCACAATCCAAACACAATAAATAAAAGATGATAGCTCTGATTAGATTAAAATTAAGTCTGAATGAAAAAGAAAAAAATCACTAGAAAAAAATTTTTAATGGAAAATATTTTTAACACATATCTAAAAGGCTTATTTCTGTAATGTATAAAAAAACTCACCAATAAAATGAGAAAATAGCAACAACAATGATAAGATCCTATTAGAAGACTGGATATAAACATTATTTCAACAAGAAAAACAAAAAGGATTTCCAAGCCTTTAAACAGAAAAAAAATGGCCCATTATTTATTACAAAATATATTTACAAAATAGATATAATATGTAATTTTCATATATTTGATCAAATGATTTGATACCATGCTGTTTTGGAGTGGTGAGGAGGAGTGGAACTC
This sequence comes from Orycteropus afer afer, assembly GCF_000298275.1. Lineage (NCBI taxonomy): Eukaryota > Metazoa > Chordata > Mammalia > Tubulidentata > Orycteropodidae > Orycteropus > Orycteropus afer. The sequence goes on from NW_006921748.1 coordinate 6,975,938, forward strand.
TGAGACATTGTTGAAGAAAGAGTAAATAGGTGTAAATTCTCTGAACGAGTTATAGACATAATTATCAAAATATGAAATGTGTTTGCACTCAAAATTCTACTGTTTTTGCACTCCATGCTCCAAATATGATGCCAGGTACCCCAAAAGAATGTATACATAACAATACTCAATGAAACCCTGCCTAATATAGAAAAATATTTTAGAAATACCTTAAAACAAACAAACAAACCTGTTGCCATCAAACCAGTTCCAACTCACAGAAGCTCCGTATGTTTCCAAATGGATTAGGATTATAGTTAATGTGAATACTGAGACATAACAACCAAAATAGCTTAAGAAAAAAAATCAAGATGTGGGACAGTGCTTACTAAGCCATTGCCTTTACATATTTGAATATATATATATATATATATATATATATATATATATATATCATCTTGCATGTATATTTTATACATATAGAATATCTCTATAGGAATGCATCATTGTTGTTAGGTGATCTTGAGTCAGTTCCGAGTCATAGAGATGTTATTTACAACAGACAGAATGAAACATTGCCCTGCCCTGAGCCATGCTCACAATCAATGCCATTCTTGAACTCATTGTTGCAGCCACAGTGTCAATCCATCTCACTAAGGCTTTTTCTCTTTTTCACTGGCCCTCTAATTTACCAAGAACGTGGTCCTTCTACAGGTACTGGTCCACTCAGACAGTGTAACTGAAGTACCAGAGGCAGAGTCTAACCATCCTAGCTTCTAGACAGTGTTCTATCTGTCCATTATTCAAGACAGATTTGCTGGTTCTTCTGGCAAACTATAGTACATTCACTATTCTTCACCAATTCTGTAATTCAAATGCATCAATTTTTCTTCGATCTTCCTTATTCATTGTCCAGCCTTTGTGTGTGTATGAGGTGACTGAAAATAGCATGGCTTGTGTCAGCCTGACCTTAGTCGTCAAAGTGACATCCTTCCTTTTTAACACTTTAAAGAAGGGTTGTGCAGCACTTTTCCCCAGTACAATACAGTATTTGATTTTCTGACTGCTGCTTCCAAGAGCATTGATTACAGATCAAAACAAAATGAAATCCTTGACATCTTCAGTCTCTTACTGATTTATCATGATGTTGATTATTGGTCCAGTTGCAAGGATTTTTGTTTTCTTTATGTTGAGGTGTAATCCATACTGAAGGCTGTAGTCTTTGATCTTCATCAGTAAGTGATTCAAGTCTTCTTCACTTTGAGCAAGCAAAGTTGTGTCATCTACATATTGCAGGTTGTTAACACATGTTCCTTCAATCCTGATGCTGCATTGTTCTTCATATAGTTCAGCTTTTTGGATTATTTGCTCACATACAAATTGGATAAATATGGTGAAAGGATACAACCTTGACACGTACCTTTCCTGATTTTAAACCACTCAGTAGTCCCTTGTTCTGTTCTGTTTGAACATTAATAAGCACAGTTAAATGTTCTGGAATTCCCATTCTTCACAATGTTATCCATAATTTGCTATGATCTACACAGATAAATTCCTTTGCATGGTCAGTAAAGCACAGATAAACATCTTCTGGTATTCTCTGCTTTCAGCCAAGATCCTTCTGACATTAGAGATTCTATCCCTCATTCCACATTCTCCTCTGAATCCAACTTGAATTTCTGACAGTTCCCTGGCTATGTACTGCTTCAACTATTTTTAAATTATTTTCAGCAAAATTTAGTTGCATGCGATATTAATGATATACTATTATTAATGATACTGTTTGATAATGTTTACATTCTGTTGGATCACTTTTTTTTGGTATGGGCATAAATACTGAGCTCTTCTAGCCAATGGGCCAGGTACTTGTCTTCCAAGTTTCTTGGAATAGACAAGTAAGCACTTCTAGTTTGCATCCATTTATTGAAACATATCAATTGGTATTCCATCAACACCTGGAGCCTTGTTTTTCACAAATGCCTTCAGGCAGCTTGTGCTTCTTCCTCCGATACCATTGGTTCTTGATCATATGTTACCTCCTGAAATGTTTTAACATTGACCAGTTCCTTTTGGTACAGTGATTCTGTTTTTTCTTTCCATCTTTCTTTTGTGCTTCCTGTGTCGTTAAATATTTTGCACATAGAATTTTCAAATATTGCAACTCAAAGCTTCTATTTTTTCTTCAGTTCCATCAGCATGAGAAATGCTGAGTGTTTTCTTTCCTTTTGGTTTTCTAATTCCACTTCCGTCAACATTTCTTTATAATACTTTACTTTGCTTTCTTGAGCCACCCTTTGAAATCTGTTCCACTGCTTTACTTCAATATTTCTTCTATTTGGTTTGTTGTTGTTTGTTGTTATGTACCATTGAATCTGACCCTACTCATAGCCACCACTTCTTGGGTTTCCGAGGCAGTATTACTACGGAAGTAGATTGCCCAACCTTCCTTTCGAGGAGTGGCTGGTGGGTTTGAATCACTAGGCTTCTGGTTAGCAGTCAAGTGCCTGAGGCACTATGCCACGTTTCAGAGTCTCTTTTGACATCCATTCTGTTTTTTACTTTCTTAATGTATGATGTCTTGATGGCATCATGCAACTCATTTGGTCTTTTGTCATTGGTATCCAATGCATCAAATCTTTTCTTGACATGGTCTCTAAATTCATATGGGACAAAATCAAGGTCATATTTTTTGTCCATTTACATTTTTAAAAA
>NW_006921748.1:6979488-6980106 GCF_000298275.1 Orycteropus afer afer
ATAGCACATACAAGTACATTTGTAGAAACATTATCTTTCACCTCTATATATGGTCATGGGCACACTCCCACCTGCATAGACATACCTAATATTTCAGCCTGTTCATCCATCTATCCACCCATATATCAATGTTTACCTTCACTGACAATGCAGTACTGTATGTGCAAAAAGATTCATCTAAGTTGTTTGTATTGCCCATGTGTCTCTCTATGTCTTCCTCTTCCTCAGTGCCACCATGTTGATCACTCATATTTGGTACATTGCCCTTCTCTTCATCCAAATCAATACTTGTCTCTACCTGTCTAACAGTGTTCCCGCCCCTCCTCTTCCATCCTTGGTAACCATACATAAACTTTTCCTTGATTTTTTATGGTAATGGACTAATATAATATTTGTCCTTCTCTAACTGACTTATTTCACTCAGCAAAATGTCCTCCAAGCTCATCCATGTTATGTGGTATTTTGCAGATTCTACATTATTCTTGAAGGTTGCATAGTATTCCAAAGTGTGTATGTACCATAGTTTGGTTATCCATTCTTCATTTGATGAGCAGCTTGGTTGTTTCCATCTTTTGGCTATAGTAAATATTTCTGCAATGAACATGGGTGTGCACATGT
>NW_006921748.1:6981361-6982302 GCF_000298275.1 Orycteropus afer afer
TCCATTTCTGTATCTTTCCCTTCAAAGCTCAGAGCTCCAGAATTATCCTCTGTATCTGTGTTAATTGGTTCCCCTTTTTTTTGTTGAAGAGGGTCTGTGCATTTTTCTGCCTATTCCACCATCTTACTAGAACTTTAAGTTCATATTTTAACTCTCATGGACTTGTTTTAATTTTCTTCAGCTTCAACTTGAAAATGCATGTGAGCAATTGATAGTCTGTTAACAGTCAGTTCCAAGCCTTGTTTAGACTGTCTATATTGATCTTCTCCATTGCCTCTTTCTACACATATAGTTAATTTGATTCTTGTGTATTTCACCTGGAAACGTCCAAGTGAAAGTTGTTGTTTGTGTTGTTGGAAAAAAGTATTTGTGTTGAAAAGTTATTGGTCTTGCAATATTCTGTGATGCTATCTCAGGAATCATTTCTAACACCAAGGCCATATTTTCCAACTACTAATCCTTCTGTGTTTCCAACTTTACATTTCAACCATTAATAATTATCAATGCATCTTGATTGCATGGTTGATCAATTTCAGACTGCATAGGTTGGTAAAAGTCTTCAATTTCTTCATCTTTGACATTAGTGGTTGGTGTGTAAATTTGAATAATAGTCCTAGTAACCTGTCTTCCTAATTTGCATATAGATACTATCCTATCACTGTAAGCATTGTACTTCAGAATAGGTCGTGTATTGTTCTTCTTGATTATGAATGCGACACCCCTCTTCTTCAGTTTGTTATTCCAGCATAGTAGACAACATGAATGTCCTACTCAAAATGGCAATGTCAGTCCACTGCAGCTTACTAATGCCTAGGATATCAATCTTTATGTGGTCCATTCCCATTTTGACAACTTCTAAATTCCTTAGATTCATACTTTGTACATTACACATTCTAATTATTAATGGATGTTTGCAGTTGTTTATTCTTATTTTGAGTTGT
>NW_006921748.1:6983992-6984642 GCF_000298275.1 Orycteropus afer afer
AGTTTTAATATAGTTAATATTTTCTTCAAAATTACCCAATTCAGTTTTCGCTTCAGCAGCACATATACTAAAAATTGGAACAATACAGAGAAGTTTAGCATGGCCCCTGCACAAGAATGGCATGCAAATTCACGAAGAATGCCATGTTTTTAATAAAGTTGGCAATAGAAATACCATTTGACTCAGCAACCCCATTACTAGGTCTATATCCTAAAGAAATGAGAGCAAAGACACAAATAGATATATGCACACCCATGTTCATTGCAGCGCTATTCACAATAGCAAACAGATGAAAACAATCTAAGTGTCCATCAGTGGAGGAATGAAGAACCAAACTATGGTACACACACACACAATGGAATACTAGGCAACACTAAAGAATAATGTAGAATCTGCAAAACACCACATAATGTGGATGTCCTCGGAGGACATTATGCTGAGTGAAATAAATCAATCACAAAAGGACAAATATTGTATTAGTCCACTGCTGTAAAAAGTCAAGGAGAGGTTTACGTAAGGAAGGAAATTTTCTTTGTTGATTGCTAGGGGTGGGAGGGGAGGAGAAGGAAAATTCCTAGATATGTTGAAAAAAAAAATGCATATATATGTAGAAACCAAAGATTATTAGTGGTTACTAGGGAGCTCTGGTA
>NW_006921748.1:6985782-7005900 GCF_000298275.1 Orycteropus afer afer
TCCAAACGCTCTTGGTTTTCTTCACTCTTTTTCTCTTCTGACTATAGGAGACCAATAACTTTGTCCTAGATGGCCACTTGAAAGCTTTTAAGACCCCAGTCGCTACTCACCAAAGCAGGTTGTGGAACAAGATTTTCGTGTATTTTGTTGTGTCAATTGAGTCTGGCGTCTCCCAATACTATAGTCTGAGTCAGCAGATCCAGTGGATCTCTCTCCTACAGTGTCTGGCTGTCTATGAGGAATGGCTCTGTCTGTGTTCTGTTGCTTCTGTAACGATTGTGGGTATTTTGTATCAGTGCTATCCGTGCAAGATTACCCTCAGCTGAATTCTATCGTTGGTCTAGAGTATATTCCTGTTCACTGACCCCCATCTGATCTTCTCAGTTGTCCATGTGTTTATCTGTAGCCTTGTGTTTAATGTTTAATGGTATTGCAGTATTGTGGATATACCAGTATTATATCTTATGTGCACAATTCAGTGTCCTCACTTTCCCCAGTGTTATCATGCTGGTCACAGACTTGTTCCATACCATCCCTCCCCTTAGCCAACTCAGTGTGTGGCCCTCAACTAGTCTGAAATTTTCCCCTCTTCTTCCCTCCCTCTCCCAATAGCCTACCAAGTGAGTTCCCTTCCCTAAGCAAACCCTTCTTGACTTTGTACAGTAATGGGCTCATACACTATTCATCCTTCTGCTATTGATTTATTTCACTCAGCGTTATGTCCTCCAGGTCCATCCACATTGTGAGATGATTCACTTATTCTTCATTGTTCTTTAATGTAGCAAAGTATTCCACTGTGTGAATGCATCATAGTTTGGTTATCCATTCAACTATTGATGAGCATTTAGGTTGTTTCCATCTCTTTGCTATAGTGAATTGTGCTGCAGTGAACATAGGTGTGCATATGTCTGTCTGTGTCCTGTCTCTCACCTCTTTAGGATACATTGCCAGTAATGGAATTGCTGGTTCAAATGGCATTTCTATTTTTTAAGGAAACACCATACCATTTGCCACAATGGTTGTACCATTTTACAGTCCCACCCGCTGTGTATACCAAAAAAAATCTCACTACCATGAGTTGGATCCAAGTTATAGCTACCCCTCCTTGGGTTTCCAAGGCAGTATCACTACTGAAATAGATTGCCCAATCTTCCTTCCTCTGAGTGGCTGGTGGGTTTGAACCACCAGCCTTCTGGTTAGCAGTCAAATGCCTTGGGCATTACACCACCACAGCTCCCTGGTTAAGAGTTCCATCTCTCCACAGTCTCTCCAGCAATTGTTATTTTCTGTCCTGTTGAACTTTGCTATTGTTGCTGGGGTGAGATGATATCTCATTGTTGTTTTGATTCCCATCTCTCTAATGGCTAGTGACATGAGAAATTCCTCATGTGTTTGTTGGGGCCAGCATATTGTCTTTAGTAAAGTGTCTGTTCATGTCCCTTGCTCATTTTTTGAATTGGATTGTTTGTCTTTTTGGTGTTGGTTTTGGTGTTGAAGTTTTCTAGAGATTTTGGAGATAAGTCCTTTTCATTTATTATTCTTGTTATTTGCATCTTCTCTTTCTTTCCTTTTGTTAGATTTGCCAGTGGTTTCTCAATTTTGTTAATCTTTTCAAAGAACCGGCTTCGTTATGCTATTTTTCACCTTCCAAAAACCAAAACCAAACTCACTGCTGTCGAGTCAGATCTGACTCATAGTGACCCCTCCTTGCATTTCCAAGGTGGTATCTCTACAGAAGTAGATTGCCCAATCTTCCTTTCAAGGAGTCTATTTTATCAGAAGTTAATTTTGCCACATCTGCTCTTTTTTGGTTACCGTTGACTTGATATATTTTTTTCCACCCCTTAACTTTTAATTTCTTTTTATCTTTGTGTCTAAGGTGGGTCTCTTGTAGGCAGCATATCAATGGGTCTTCTTTTCTTATCCACTCTACCACTCCTTTCTCTTGACTGGTGAATTTAGTCCATTCACAATGAGTGTAATTAGTGATAGGTGTGAATTGATTGCTGTCATTCTATTGTGTTTTTTGTCATATTTTTGGAGTTTTCCTTGGTGCAAGTACTTTTCTGTTCTGAGTTCATTTTGCTGGCAAGTGTTACCTCTCCTTTCTTCTTTACTGTTTGTTTTGTGCTTACTAAACCCATATGTTTTCCTTCTTTCTGGGTTTGCTTAGGGGGATTGTTTATTTTCTCTGTGGTTAGCTTGGAGTGAATTCTTGTGTCTGTATTTTTGGAACAGTCTGTTCTATAAGGACATTGTCCTGTTTTCTTCTCCATTTGGAAGATTTGTACCTAGAACTTTTATTCCCTCGATTTGCTTTGTTGTTGGTGTCATGTGCAGATTGACTCCCCTGTCTCTTTGTTTTTGTGTGTGTATGTACAATGCTTTATGGGCTTATTTTGAGCATCTATTTCTGACTTGGTTTTACTGTTGATGTCACGTGTCCTGATTTTAATTTGTTGTTCTCTGTTGTAGGTTCTCTATTGAAAGGACTTCCTTAAACATTTCCTGTAGGATTGATCTGATTTTCACAAAACCCCTTAATTTCTGTTTGTCTGGGAGTGACTTGATTTCTCCATCATATTTGATGGACAATTTGGCTGGATATAGAATTCTTGGTTAAAAGTTCTTTTCCTTCAGTGTTTTATATATCCTGTCCCATTGCCTTCTTGCTTGAATGGGTTCTGCTGAGTAATCAGAATTCAGCCTAACTTCTTGTCCACTGTAGGTGACATTTCTTTTTCCTGGGCTGCTCACAAGATTCTTTCTTTGTCTTTGGTATTGGAGAGTTTGATTATGATACGTCTTGGTGACTTTCTCTTGGGATCTATCCTTTAAGGGCTTCATTCAGGTTCTTGGACAAATAGCTACTCTTCCTTCATGATATGTGGAAAATTTTCTGTTAGCAAGTCTTCCACAATTTTCAGGTTTTTTTTTTCTACCTCTTCTTGTTCTTCTATTCCAATGAGCCATATGTTCTTCCTTTTCACGCCATCCTATATAACTCGTAGGTTCTCTTCATTTCTCTTAAGTCTTATTCTAATTTACCTTCATACAGGCTTTTGTCAAGGGATTTATCTTCAAGTTGGGAAATGTGTTCTTCAGCCAGTTCTAGTCTATTCTTCTGTGCTTCTACTGTGTTGTGTAATTCTGTAATTTTAGTATTCATCTTCTGGATTTATAACTGCTATTTTTGTATGCATTCTGATTGTGTATTAATCTTGTTATTTTGTTCTTGAATGGTTTTCCTGAGTTCTTCCAGGGTACTATCTGTGTTTCCCTTGGTTCTGTTTGAGGTTTTCTTAATCTTTTGTAGAATTCTATAAACATATCTCTAAATTCCTTCTCAGATAATTATATTGCTTCCTCTTCCTCCATGTTTGATGAGATTTTTGCTTGGGATTTTGTTTTTACTGTCTTATCCTGTTTATTATTATTATTATTATTATTATTATTTGAGGTTGCCTGTTGTTCCCTAGACATTTTGGAGTTGTAGTTTTTAACTGTTAGTTATGTATTGATTTGTTTTGCCTTGAGTTTATGTTTAAATATTTTTGCAAAGGTGGAGCTGGCAAACTTCATTTTTTGGTTATTAATTCAAGTGTGCTGGCTTGCTCTACAGTTTTCTTTGCGTTGATGAATCACTGTTGGGAATGTGAATACAGGTCTCTGTTGTGAAGAGGATTTAGAGTTGGAACTCAGCACAGTTCCCAAGGTTACCGACAGATGCCTCCACTGTGAGCAGTCCAAGTCTCTGGAGCTGCTGTCGGCTTCCTACTGTCCCTGCTTCACTGCTTAGAGAATTCTCTGTTATTCCATCCCACCGGCTTGCACACTGTGACACAGGTTCATTTATTTTTATTCTTCCCGGCTGTTTACCCTGCCTCTCCTCCTCACCTATTTTCCTCCTTCTCCACTAAATCTGTCTTTCTCCAACTCAATGAGTTGTTGACAGCCCAGAATCCCTGCTTCAAACTGCTGCACCTAGTTTTTCAGACATTAAGATGCTAGAGGGAACAAACATGTGGGTTACAGGTACAAAACCATCTTCCAACCAGCACAAATGCAATGTGTTTTAACGTTTAGTTATTTAGTTTCTCTTAAATTTATTGTTTCCTTTCCTTAGTATTTGTCTTAGTTTTTTAGTGCTGCTATAACAGAAATCCCACAAGTGAATGTGAATGGTTTTAACAAGCATGAATTTATTCTCTAACAGTTTAGGAGGTTATTAGTCTGAATTCAGAGTGCCAGTTCTAGGGGCTTGGTGAAAGCCCTTCAACCTTGTGCTTCAGTTCTGGCTATTATTCTAGGCCCACTGGATCACTAGGCCTTTCTACTGAGGTGCCTCTAAATGGGTTTGAGCCAGAAACTTTTTGGTAAATAGTTGATCATTTAACTGTTTTTACCACCCATGAATTTCTATATAGCTCCAGAAAAAATATGTTTTGCCAAGTTCACACAAAAAAAATATGCAGCAGAAATAATAAAACCAGGACCCCTTATCATGCAGCAATAAGTTTCCTAGTTTTTTTTTATACTTCAAATCAACTGTTATGTACCATCGAGTCGGATCCACTCATAGTGACCACTCCTTGGGTTTCTGAGGCAGTATCACTACAGAAGTAGATTGCCAAAACTTTCTTCTGAGGAGTGGCTGGTGGGTTTGCACCGCCAGCCTTCTGGTTAGCAGTCAAGTGCCTTAGGTACTACCCAGTGACTTAAAAAATAAAAATAATTGTCTACTTGAGTAATTGGCAAGGGTGCTAAATGTCACTTATATAAATTGATGTAGGTGAAAACAATGAATTAAAGCAACTCTTGTCTGTTCTTAGGACTTAATCAAAAATCAAATGCTAATTAAGCATCTTCTATGTGCCAGACACACTACTGATAATATGGAGATAAATAGGGCAACTTTCTGTTCTTGGGAAGGAGACAGGTATGTAAATATCTTCACATATAAGGATATCTCAGCTTGACTCAGAATTGTATCAATAGCTGAGATTTAGATATTTCTCAAAGGATCTGGTATTAATGAAAAATACCATAAGCAATTATTTGAATAAATCAACAAGGAACAAAGAGAATTTGGGTAAAATGCTGAAAAATATTTTGAAGGGAGAAGGGGTCAGAGAAAACAATGGGCCAAGAATAATTAAAGTTCTTTTTACAGCACCATGTACATATTTTACATGCATTCAAACTAGGTTTTGTGTTTCAATATCATGGAGAAAAATATCTCCAAGTAAAACCAATATGTCATAGATTTTTTCGAGACACTGGGAGATGAGTTAAAAATGCACACTTCCATCCTCTCCACCCTTGGATGGACTCAGTGTGTGTTAGACACCTGGAGGAGTTCCTGGGTGATGGAAACAGTTAAAGCTCTGGACTGCTAACTGAAAGGTTGGAGAGTGGAGTGTACCCAGAGATGCCTTGGAGGAAAGACCTAGTGATCTACTTCCAAAATATCAACAATTGAAAACTCCAGAAGCACAGTTCTTCTCTGACATATATAGTGTTGCCATGGACCAGAACTGACTCAACAGCAAGTGAGGGTGGACATTGGGCACCACGTGCCTGGACATTAGCAGCATTCCAGACTGAAGCAATGGAGGATCTAATGCTCAGTGGCAGTGCCCAAGGATAGCTTGATGGTGGCTTGATGGGAAGACTCAGGCTATGGAATGGAAAGAGCTTACAGGTCCTTAGGTAGAGGTGTTCATCAATCACGGCCAGACTGTTATTGTTGTTGTTGTTATGTGCCGTAGAGTTGGACCCGACTCATAGTGACCTCTCCTTGGGTTTCCGAGGGAGTTTCACTACAGAAGTAGATTGCTCAACCTTCCTTCCGAAGAGTGCCTGGTGGGTTTGAACTGCCAGCCTCCTGGTTAGCAGTCAAGTACCTTAGGCACTATGCTACCAGAGCTCCTATGGTCAGAATAGGAAAGGGGAAAAAAAAAAAAAAAAAGACAAACATCTTAAAGTGGCAAAAGCAACTCTGGATATCCCTGGAATGCTTGGAAGGGTTTAAAAGGATAGAGGACCTGCTCTGGGAAATGAGATGAAATTCACAGTAATGCTACTTATTAAAGATAAGATGACTCATTTCTATTCCACAGCTAGTATTGAATGGGAAGCATGAGATTGTAATAGCAGAAGCATGAATTTTTTATAGAAGGTATATAGAGATATAAGGAGTTCTGGTGGTGCAGCACCTAAGGCATTTGACTGCTAAACAGAAGGTTGGCAGTTCAAACCCACCAGACACTCCATGGAATGAAGATGAGGCAATCTACTTCCATAAATAATTACTGCCTCAGAAACCCAATGGGGGGTGCTGTGAATCAGAATCAACTTCATGGCAGTGGGAATATAGAGATATAAATAGGTAGATAATAGCATGCAATACATACTATAAGAGAGGTATGTAAAGGGTACAGAATGTTCATACACACACATACACACACAAGAGGCCCAGTATTGGCTATGAAGACACAAAATTTCATATCTTAAAACACATTCTTCCTGCATGTTCCCCCAATATCCATTTCTCAAAGGAGCCTCATCCTATCTACCTGCAGAAGAATAATAGAAAATTAAAATTTTATAAAAGTATGTGGCCCGTGTCAAGTCATAATGACTTCACCTGTAATAAAAGGTCTATTAATATGGATGAGTTAAAAATCATCTAGTTAATCGGTTTGAGACATGATGAAAATCCATCAGAGCAGAAAAGGAACTGAAATCTATGCTTTCAAAAGCCAAAAACAATTAAATCCTCAGAAGAAAAATGTCTGAAGGCAAGTAAAGGTGAGAAGACTCAATAATATCGTTCAGTGAATTCCCTGCCTTGGAGAGACCTCTTCTCGTGATGAAGGCGGGGCTCTGGATGTATATTATCCTCAACGTGACTATTACTAAAGAGACAAAGGCTCTTGCTTCCTGTAATTCCGATATTTTTCTAGGGAGGATACAGAATGTTAACAGAAGAGTAAATTTTCTGCCAGTTGTCTTGTAGGATTCATGTGTATTGAGTTAGAATATTGTTTTAAAATCAATTTGTAGTTGTAATATGCTTATAAGCAACTAGGCTAGACAAGAAGAGACTGGGAGTCCCGGGGTGGTGGAAACTCTTAGAGCGCTCATCTGCTGAAAGATTGGAGTCCACACAAGGGCACCTCAGAAGAAAGACCTGGAGATTTACTTCTGAAAAATCAGCCATGAGAAATATTATGGGGTGCAGTTCTCCTCTGACGCACACACATGGGGCTGCTATGAGGCCGAACAGATTGGACAGCAGCTAGTTTGGTTGTAATTTTCCATAATTGGGGGAAAGTGTGGCAGGGAATGGATTCCACAATTAGAGTGGCTAGAATCTCTACCTGTATCTGCCAAAAAACAAGAATCCTCTTTCACTTACAGTGGATTCAGTGAGGAACTAAAATATGGTTGCTAATTTCCCAACCAATTTAACAAAGCACACACTATTTCCTTGAATAGATCCTGTAGCAACCAAACTGACACTCAATATATTCCTTTTAACTAGCAATCTCTCCTTTTTGTTTTTCCAGATTGCAAAAAGAAACTATGACATATCTCTCTTAGGAAATGTCAAGGGGCTCTATAGTGATTGAATCTTGAGAACTCACCAAATAAAAGAAAACAGAGCTATTTGGTTAATGAGAACTTTTTAAGAAATTGATAATGAAAAATGAGCATGAAGCTTAAAAGCATGAAAAGAGAAGTTCATTTGTCATATTAATAAAGGCTTTGATATCTTAGTTTTCCATGAAATCTTACATGAGGATTAAACTATTCCATTAGTGAATGAGATTAGCTCTTTTATATGAACCCAGAGATGTCATTTCCACTAAATTTCATAATTATAGACACATAATCTTTTCATTGTATTGTCGCAACTAAGTCTTTTCCTCCCTCAACCAGCTGCAATTGAGTGAAAAACAGATCTGAATAAAAAGAAAGTGGGCCAGGCAATGGGTTGTTGTTGTTTTAGGTGTTAAAGAGTCAATTTTGACTCATAGTGACCCCATGTATCAGTTATCAATAAATTATACAGAAAGTAGCCAAGGTATTTCAGTGAGAAAGAAGGCTAAATGGAAAACAAAATAAATAAATAAATAAAAATCAGTAGAGAAAGAAAGAGGAGAGAGGAAGAGAAAGAGTAACAGAAATGAGAAGAAGAGGTGTTAGAAAAGAGGGAAGGGAGAAGAAAGGAAGGAGTGAAGGAGGGAGGAGAGTGGGTGAAGGAAAGGGATGGAGGGCAAGCCTCGGGATTTAAACATCAATCCTGAATACAAAGCTTAAAAGCAAAATTCGTTGAAGGGTTAGAAGGCTTCACATCCTATCAAAGTTTCTTTCCTTCTCATTGCTATTCCTACCTCATCTGTTTATGTAAATCACAAAGATTATGCAGCCACATATCGACTGTAGGATACTGGGGTAGGGAAGACAAAATAAAGCAAAACAATGCATGACAAATTAGATGATAAGATTCTCATCAGGGTTCTGAAATAATGAAGCCACTCCTCGGAAGGAAGATGCGGCAATCTATTTCTGTAGTGATACTGCCTCGGAAACCCCAGGAGGGGTCGCTATGAGTTGGGTCCGACTCGACGGCACAAAACAACAACAACAAACAACATATCATTAGATCGGTTACATGAGCTTTATGGTCCTTAATTTCATTATGAATTGAATAAGGAGATTGATTGGAATTAATGTTAAAACTGATTTTAGCTTTAAGTTCAAGTTATTTTTAAGGATTTTTTTTTTCTTTTTTCTTTTTTCACAAAGAAATGGAAATTTTCTTCGAGTGTCTGCATTAGCTGTTCCTATGGCTGGTTCAATTATTTCCCCTTCCCTGCTTTCTTCTCATGTTTTGGAGAAGCATGCTGACTTCCCAGGGTAGACTTAAATAGAATGACTGGACAGGGAATTCAGTCTTCAGCAGCTCTTCATTTGTACTTGCTGCTCATAAATTCAACTACATTTCTTTTCCTCTGCAAGAGTCCCTCACTCCCCTGAGCTTCTGCTGTGTATCTGGAGCAGCGCCTCCATTCCCCTGGACATGTCCAACCCAATTTCATTCCCACAGGCCCCTGCTCTTCACTAACTGATTAACAGCTGATATAACATAATCCAGTCATTTTACCACTATGAATGATTTAGTTAGCTTGTAAATTTACCCACCCAAAATGGATAAATGTATGCAGAGTTAACATGAATAACAATGAACCCAGACTTTAAGAATTGTATACATTTCTTGGAATATAGTGGGTGTGTTTTGTTGATACCGAAGAGTCAGGGCAACACAATTGAAAGTGAGATGAAGTAGTCAGAAAAGAATAGATTTTACATCTGTCAGCCAGTCTGAGAAGAGGTTAACACAGAAAATGAGGATTTAAGGAGATGAAACTTAAGGGAAATTTTCTGCTTTATTCCAACTAAATTTGATGCACATAGGTACTGAAATATGAGAGAGCTCAGGTAATTCCTGTGACAGAGGATGCATATGGGTGTTTTCTGGTGTAGGGTGGTGGTGGCAGCGGTGGTGGTAGGGTTGAAATACCCTGATAGTCAAGCCAGGGTTCATCTTGGAACAGTGCAGTAGACACAAATGATTCTTCTGAACTTCCATTCTGTGGTCCTTAAACAGTCAGTAAATTCACATAGAAGATTATAGCCTTCAATGAGTAAAACTAAGTTCACCACCAGAGCTTAGGGTAAAGATGCACCAGTAAAAAAAGTATCCTCATCACTGTGAAGGCTGGTGTCATTAGGGAAAGCCAACTGTGTTCACCGAAACAGATGTCATAAAGAGCCGGTTTGCAGAGGTAGCTCCATGCCTAGCTCTTGAGGAAACAGGCACACAGATTCAGGGATTTCTTAGAAATCAGAGGTGGTATCTCTGGAAACTCTCAAACAAGCGTGAAGAACATTCTATGAAGAAATCAGTTCAATGGGTCCTCTTTCCCACATAGCTCTCACTTCTTGTTGTTGTTATGTGTCGTTGAGTCGGACTTGACTCATAGCGACCCCCTCCTTGGGTTTCTGAGGCAGTATCACTACAGAAGTAGATTGCCCCATCTTCCTTCCAAGGATTGGCTGATGGGTTTGAACCGGCAGCTTTCTGGTTAGCAGTCAAGTGCCTTAGGCACTTCATGGAAGACCTTGAGGAATTTCATTAAATTTTGGCTCAAGTGTAGAAAACAAAGTCATGATATTGATAGATTATATTTGATAAAAATTTAAAAAATAAATTATAAATTTTAAAACTTCTTAATATCTATCATTTCATTTCTGTTATATAATCTATATAATTTGTTATATAATATAGATAGATATTGTCCTTGGGTTTCCGAGGCAGTTATCACTACAGAAGTAGGATTGCCCAACCTTCCTTCCGAGGAGTGGCTGGTGGGTTTGAACCGCCAGCCTCCTGGTCAGCAGTCAAGTGCTTTGGCACTATGCTACCAGAGCTCCCAGATAGATATTAGTAGCTATTATACTTTATATGATTCTTCAAATTGATGAAAATATTCATCAATAAAACCTCATGGATATTTAATATATATTTACTGTGAAGCTGAGCCGGCTCTTGCAACCTAATCCCTGCAATACAAGTTCAATATCATTTACACTGTGACAGCTTTTATTAGCTGCCATTGAGCTGTCCCCAACTCATGGCAACTCCATGCACAATGGTAAGAAATGTGATGTATAGAGTTTTCATTGGCAGAATTTTAGAAGTAGATTGCTAGGCTTTGTTTTCTAGTCCAACTTTGTCTGGTAGCTCTGCTGAAACTTATTCAGCATCATAGCAAAACCCAAACCTCTCCTGACAGAGGAGTGGTGGTTGCACATAAGATGCATTGGCCGGGAATCAAACCTGAGTTTTCCACATGGAAGGCAAGCATTCTACCACTGAACCACCACAGTGCGCAGTTAGGAATAAACCAAAACCAAAGCCAAAACTCACTGCCATTGAGTTGGTCCAACTTATAGCAACCCCTCCTTGGGTTTCTGAGGAGGTATCTCTATGGAATTAGATTGTCCAAACTTCCTTCCCAGGAGTGGCTGGTGGGTTTGAACCGCCAGTCTTCTGGTTAGTAGTCAAATGCCTTAGGCACTATGCCACCAGAGCTCAGTTAGGAATAAAGTCCTTGTTGTTGTTGTTACGTGCCGTCGAGTAGGCCCAACTCATAGCGACCCCTCCTTCGGTTTCCGAAGCAGTATCACTATGGAACTAGATTGGCAACCTTCCTTCCGAGGAGTGGCTGGTGGATTTGAACCGCCAGCCTTCTGGTTTGCAGTCAAGTGCCTTAGGCACCACGCTAACAGCATGAAACTGCCCAGACAGCCAATCAGATTCCTAGCACAGAAGAGTAAAGAGAACTGAACTCAGGATGATTTCATGGGGTTGCTCTTTACTTTTTCGGGTAGAATATTTGTCTTCAATCCCTTTCTCAAAGGGTCTGAATTTTAAGCATTTCACGTGGTGGCATAAAAATTACTGAATCTGAACCAATAGACACATGTTGGAATCTCTATTCCAGTATTGAATAAAAGTACTCATTAGAATGAGCTTCAAGTGTGACAGATATAACAGTATATCAGCGGCTGGGACAACATAAAACCTATAGCTCTGGTTGCACAGTGGTTATCACTTGGCTGATAACCAAAAAGTTGATTTGAACCCACCAGCTTCTCCATGGCAGAAGGACGTGGCAGTGCTTCTGTAAAGACTGGAAACCCTATGGGGCAGTTCTACTCTGTCCTATAATGTAGCTATGAGTAGGAATTGACTCAGTGGTAGTGTGTTTGATTTGTTTTTCTGTTTTGTTTTTATATAAATTTATGATCATCTCCATGCACTTCTTCCCCTTGTTTTTCCTTCTTGCTGTTGTTGTAAGTTTTATGATTTCAAATATGTGCTTTAAAATTTTATCTCATTGCTCCAATTTTTCTCAAACATTTGATTTCACAATTTTATCTATTCTTGTTTTCTCAAAGTTAGATTTACCCTAGCTGGCAATGGAAACCTGATAAAATCTTTAAAAATAGGTATAATATAGTAGTTGAAAAAGAAAGAGAGAGAGAGAGAGAGAGAGCGAACAGGACAGAAGAAAGGAAGAGGAAGGAAGGGAAAGGAAGCACAAGAAAAGGAAATCTGTGGTTTTGAAACCTCATGCAGTTTCAGGAAATTCTAGAGTGATGATAAAAAATGCTTGGAAAAACAATTTTTTAAGCTTATCTTCTAGGTGCTTATATTTTAACACTAATATTAAATGACTTCATAACATAACATGAGGGATTTCTGGAAAGCCCAGTCCTCCGATTCATTTAAAATTATCTTCCAAGTAACCCTGATGTGGAGTCAATTATTAATCTGTTCTTTTAATTAAATCCATAAATCTACCATGAGTATTCTTTAAAGTTCTTAGGCCAAATTAACTCTATACCAGAAAAGTAAAGGGAAATGTATCATACTTACTGTACTGGAGGAACAAATGATTCTACTAAACATGTTTATTAGACACACCTAAATCATTCTTATTTAAATATATGTGATATTAGATGCAATGCATACATAATTACTTTCTTAAGTTATGAATAGTAGGCCTAATTCAACATTATTCTTGAGTCATTATTTTATTATCCATAATTGTAATATAATAAAGTTTCAAGGACTTTTGAAATATATAAGGATTATCTCCTTACTCTTTTATCGCATCTTTCTTCTGTTCACTTTAGTTACTCTATGTTTCAAAAACAAGTTTCAGAGTCTCTTCTGAGATTCATTATAGTCTTTTCTTTCTCTGCTGTCTTTTTAATGACCTTTTGCTTTACTCATGTACGATATCTATGATGGCATCCTACAACTTATCTTGTCTTCAGTCTTTAGTGTTCACTGTATCTAATCTATTCTTGAGATAATCTCTAAATTCAAATGGGGAATGTGCAAGTTTGTACTTTGGCTCTTGTTCATATTTTCTTCAGGTTCAACTTGAACTTACATGTGAACAATTGATAGTCTCTTCCATAGTTGACCCTGGTCTTGTTCAGACTGATGATATTAACTTCTCCATTGTCTCTTTCACAGATGTAGTTGACTGGATTCATGCATATTCTGTCTGGTGAGGTCCACATGTATAGTCGTCATGTACGTTGAAGGAAAAAGGTATTTTCATTGACTAGGTCATTGGTCTTGCAAAATCTATCATGCAATCTCTAATGTTGTTTCTATCACTAAGGTCATGTTTTCCAACTACTGATCCTTCTTTTTTTCCAGGACTAGTAAATATTAGTGCATCTTGATTGCATGTTTCATCAATTTCAGACTGCAGAAGTTTACAAAAATCTTCAATTTCTTCATCTTTGGCATTACTGATTGGTGCATAAATTTGGATAATAGTCCTACTACCTGGTCTTCCATGTATGTTTACTATTCTATCACTACAGTGTTGTACTTCAAGATAGATCTTGAAAACTTCTTTTTGACAATAAATGTGAAGTTATTGCTCTTCAATTTGTCTTTCCTACATAGTATATCATATGATTATCTGATTCAAAATGGTCAATACTAATCTATGTCAGCTCATTAATGCTTAGGATATCAATCTTCAAGTGTTCCATTTCATTTTTGACAACTTTTGATCTCCCAAGATTCATACTTTATACATTCAAATTCCAAATGAGTTGTGCCACGTTTGGAAATGAAGGTTTGGGAAGCTTTATCAACATCATTATAGTCAACAATAATTTGAGGAGGCAGTTCTTCTGCAGTCATATTTTGAGTGCTTTCTAACCTGAGGAGCTCATCTTCTGGCACTATGTCAGACAATGTTCTGCTAGTATTCATAAAAGTTTCAGTGACCAATGTTTTCAGCAGTAGGTCACCAGGTCATTCCTCTTGGTTTGTCTTAGTCTAAGAAGCTCTTCTGAAACCTTTTCACCCTGGGAATTCTGGCATTTGAAATACTAGTGGCATATCTTCCAGCATCATATCGACATGCAAGTCACCAGAGAAAGACAAATTGCCAAATGCAGAG
The DNA here is from genome assembly GCF_000298275.1 of Orycteropus afer afer. NCBI lineage: Eukaryota > Metazoa > Chordata > Mammalia > Tubulidentata > Orycteropodidae > Orycteropus > Orycteropus afer. The sequence goes on from NW_006921748.1 coordinate 6,999,858, forward strand.
TAGCTAAAGTACTTCATTAAGGAAACAATCAAACAGATTTCAAAAGATGGCTTGAGAAGACAGAGTAACGTATTAAAAGGAAATATGCAAATATGGAAGAGATCCATATTTGTGTCCATTCCAAAGAAAGGTGAACCCACAGAATGTGGAAATTATAGAACAGTATCATTAATATTGCATGCAAGTAAGATCTTACTGAAGATAATTCAGAAATGTTTGCAGCAGTATATTGACAGAGAACGTCAGAGGTTCAAGCCGGATTCAGAAGAGGACGTGGAACAAGGGATATCATAGCTGTTGTCAGATGGATCTTGGCTCAAGGCAAAGAATACCAGAAAGATGTTTACTTGTGTTTTATTGACTATGCAAAGGCATTTGATTGTGTGGATCATGACAAATGATGGATAACATTGAGAAGAATGGGAATTCCCAAGCACTTGATTGTATTCATGAGGAATCTGTACCTTGACCAGGAGGTTGTCGTTCAAACAGAACAAGGGGACACTACATGGTTTAAAATCAAGAAGGGAGTGCGTCAGGGTTGTACTCTTTCTCCACACTTATTCAATCTATATGCTGAGCAAATAATCCAAGAAGCTGGACTATATGAAGAAAAACGTGGTATCAGGATTGGAGGAAGAATCATTAACAACCTGAGATATGCAGACTAACAACCTGAGATATGCAGACGATACAACTTTGCTTGCTGAAAGTGAGGATGACTTAAGGCACCTACTGATGAAGGTTGAAGAATACAGTCTGCAGTATGGATTACATCTCAACATAAAGAAAACAAAAATCCTCACAACTGGACCAATGAGCAGCATCACAATAAATGGAGAGAAGATTGAGATTGTCAAAGAACTCACGTTGCTTTGTTCTACAATCGATGCCAACGGAAGGAGCAGTCAGGACATTAGATGACGTGTAGCATTGGGAAAGTCAACTGTGAAGGAACTGTTTCAAGTGCTGAGGAGCAAGGTTATCTCCTTGAGGACTAAGGTACACCTGACACAAGCCATGATATTTTCAATTGCCTCGTATGCATGTGAGAGCTGGACAATGAATAAGGAAGACCGAAGAAGAGTTGATGCTTTTGAGTTGTGGTGCTGGCGAAGAATGCTGAAAGTACCGTGGACTGCTAAAAGAACTAACAGATGTGTCCTGGAGGAAATGCAGCCAGAATGCTCCTTGGAAGCAAGAATGGCCAGACTTCATCTCACCTATTTTGGTCATGTTGTAAGAAGAGACCATTCCCTGGAGAAGGATGTCATGCTTGGTAGGGTGGAGGGTCGACGAAAGAGGGGGAGGCCTTCAACGAGATGGATTGACACGGTGGCTGCAATGATGGGCTCAAGTATAGCAGGGGTTGTGGGGCTGGCGCGGGATTGGGCAGTGTTTTGTTCTGTTGTGCATGGGGTCGCTATGAGTCGGAAACGACTTGACGGCACTTAACAACAACATGCTAAGACCTGGAGTTAGAAAGCCAACTGGGGAGAATACTTGACATTTCTCATGCTGAAAGAACTGAAGAAAAAAATCAAGATTTGAGTTGTAATATTGACAGATTCTATGAGCAAAATATTGACTGACACAGGAATCATCAAAAGAATGTTGAAGAACTACAGAGTCGTTGGACCAAAAAGAATTGGTCAATGGTCAATGTTCAACCATATCAGGAGGTAGGATTAGATTGACAACTGATGGTATTGAAAGAAGTTCAAAGAATACTGAAGGCATTAGTAACAGCTCCAGGATTGATAGAATGCCAAGTGGGATGTTTTGACAAATGGAAGCAATGCTCAAGCACTCACTCATCTATGCCAAGAAATTTGAAAGACAGCTACCAGGCCAACTGACTGGAAGAGATCCATATTTGTGTTCATTCTAAAAATAAATAAATAATCCAACAGAATGCAGAAATTATTGAACAATATCATTAATGTTACACCCAAGGAAATTTTGCTAAAGAGAATTCCAAAATGGTTGTAGCAATACATTACCAGAAATTCAAGCCAGATTCAGAACAGGATGTCGAATGAGGGATATCATTGTTGATGTTGAGTGGATCCTGACTAAAAGCAGAGAATGTTATAAAGATGTTTACCTGTATTTTATTGACTTTGTAAAGGCAACAATTGTGAAGATTGTGCAGGACAGGGCATTATTTTGTTCTGTGGTACATATGCATTGCTATGATTGCTATGCATTGAAATCTACTCAAAAACATTTAACAACAGCAACATCATCCTGCAGGAAATATCATAAACACTTTTTCTTCATTTATTGACTATCTTGTTATCCAACATATAATATTTATGACAATAGTAAAAAAACTACCATCTGCCTATTCTGCGCATTAACAACTTCTCTCTGGCACTAATAAACCTTGAAGTGAGAAGATAGTGTAATGTTGGGTGTGATGTTTCAAGTTATGTGTCAACTTATGTGGGCCATGATTCTCAGTCTTTCGGTAGTTATATAAGGATGCAATTTGGTAGTTATGAAATGATTAAATTTGGCAGTTACGTAATGGTGTAGTCATCCTCTATTTCATGATCATTCTCAATTTCCACTGATTTTTGTGTAACAACCTGGTCTTTGGAAACTGATAAGTGAGAAGTGAGTGTACAGACATCTTTTTATCAATCTCTTTTTGCTATTTATTTAATTTTCTTTGTCTTCTTTATTGTTATCTGGTAAAATTTTGTTTTGTGTGTTTTGTTATGTTCTATGTTCTTATTATCTTCTTCCTCTATTTTTTGTTTACTCATAATTTTTTCACATTTTGTTTTGTTTTATTACACTCTGTGTAATAAACATTGATAGATAACTTCAATTCCACTTTGTTAACAAGACTGGAAATCTAATGATGAAAGCTTGCTGGTGGATCATGAGTTTTCTTCAGGTTACATGGATTTTTGTCACTATTGCCAACAAGGCAAACTTTCACTTTCCTGTAATTCTTTGCCTGACAGAGTGATAACTGCTTCTTTTGCTATATCCTTCATTATCCACTGTCTTTCTCTTTCACAGAAATGTTTAATAGCTTTTTATTCAAGCCAGCATTTGAGTAAAAGAGTCATTGAGATATGGTCAATGAACAATACACTGTCTGAGTTTAATTAAATTTTAAAAATTATTTAAAACTTACATTGAACAAAGTATTATGTCAGTAGAAGAGGAGGGAGTGTGTGTACCTGACAACATAAGACATCAGTAGCACAACTTGGTTCTGATTTTAATGTTAAGTTTTGATTAATTGATGAATTTTGGTTTGGATAATATTTGGTTTGGATAATAAATTGTAGGTTAAGGTTTGAAAACAGCTTTCTAATCATTTGTCTTTCAAAGTACAGTATCGTTAAGATCCAGATTAACTTCCATATGGTGGACTTCTTTGTTCTGAAACTGTTTAAAAAAAAAAAAAAAGTGGATTTCAGGAGATTAATGGCCTGGCCAAGGACTCCAGGGGAAGTTAGTCAATGTTGTTTGAGATGCTCATGCTTTGTCATCCATCTCAGGAGGAAGAATGCTCCTGTTACAATAGGGCAACAACCAGAGACATACCAATAAAGAAAGTAGTGTGAGTTCTATCAGGAGTCTTTTCTCTGGTTATCTGTAACATTAACGACAGTCCCTGGAACAATAGTAAATCAAGCACCATGTTCCTCATAGGGTGGTGAATGATCAATTCCATGTGCTCTTTTTGATGAGCTGGGTGACCACTGCCACAATTTAGAATCATTTTCTGCTACATAGCTTCACACCTGGATCAGATTTTGTGCCATTTTAACTGCTGGCTTGATACCATTAAAGCAACAGTGGGATATTTGCTACAAATAGAGCCAGACTCAGAGAATGGCAGAAGGATTACCAGTTGGTATATTTTCCTAAGTTAGACTGTGTATATAGACTTACCATTTCTAGCTGATGGAAAGATAAAAGTTAGAATGTGGTAAAGAGAATTCAAGCTGATCTTTACATGAACATATTTCAAGATAGGTGGCACCGAACAAAATGTCTCAAATAATACTAACCACTTTCGTTGGGCCACAAAAAGAAGTAGAAGGGCAAGAAAGGTGTGAGTTTAAAGTAACATGCTCCTATAGTCCTTTTTCTTCCAGCCATTTTAGCCCATTGACGATATCACACTTTATTTGTGTGAAGGATAGCCTTTGTGATCTGCATGACCTTTTCCCCATCGTGCCCCTGACTTACAGCTGTTTCTTCAGAACCAAGCTTTCAGTGCACTAATCTGGATCTGTGATGAGATCTTCCAGTCATCACCTGATTGCCAGGAAATCTAAACTTCATCTGCCTGGATGTCATTGTCAAGGAACACAGGACTGAAAACAGGGCCCAGGCAGGAATGGACCAATTACCAATGTCTACTCAGTGCTCACTATTGACAAGCACCATTCTAAGCACATTTCCTGGTGATTTCAGTTAATCACCAATAACTTCATTAGCTGGGTATTATTGCAATCCCACAATGCAGAGAGGAAGCTGATATGCAGAAAGGCTAAAAATCCTTTACTTTCTGACTTGTAGTGATCCTATAGCAATCGACTGGAATTGTCTCATAGTACTTTCAAAGTTATAAATCCTTACAAAAGGAGACTGCCACATATTTCTCCCATGGAGTGTCTGGTGGGTTTGAACTGCCAATATTTTGTTCAGCAGCCAAATGCTTAACCACTATACTTCCTTAGATATTCACTAATCTGATACTCATATTCACATTGAGCATTAAATACTTTCCTTGGACATAAATCTAATATACTTGTTCCTAAATACATCGAGTTTTCTGGCCAAAAAAAAAAAATTATTAATTATCAAATACATGGATGTGGGAGTAGTGATGCAATAAAACTAAGCATATTAACAGCAGAAAAACACTTAAAAGTCCATCATAATTCCAGTGTTTCTACAAGTGTATTTGTATGTTGTATAACAATTACTACGTATATAGTAGAGTTGACAAAGGACAAGGTTGTAGTCATTTCTTAGCCACAGCCAGATGCCCAGAGGGAGTGAGTAGTTGGACCTATGGGCTCAGGACCATGGTCACAGGGGACATCAAGCTCAATTGGCATAACACACCACACAAAAATATTGTTCCACATCCTACTTTGTCCAGTAGTGACTGAGATCTTAAAGCTTGCAAGCAGCCTTCTAGATGCAATGATGGGTCTCTCTTCATCCAGAGCAAAGAAGTATGAAGAAAACCAAAGACACAAGAACTGGTACACGATGCGATCCTCAGCCTATATGACTGGGAGACCAGAAGAACTAGAGGATGACTGGCTACCACTGTTAACCACTTGGGGAGGGATCAATATAGGAGATCCTAGAGAGAGTGAGAGAACAATGTGGAACAAAACTCAAAATCATAAAAAAAAAAAAAAAGACCAGGTTTGTTGGTCTGATAGAGTGCCGAGGTCCAGCCTCAGCTGTGGGTCTCTGGAGGGAAAGGTGGTGTCGGCGAGATGAAGGAAACACACTCACACAAGATGAACATGTGCCCCACATAATGAGGTGGCTTTCTTTATTTTATACTATATTGCAGATTACAAATAACAAAGCAAAATGGCAAACCCACAATTCTAGGTACATGGCTGTGGGCTAATAACTTTCTAAAATTTATAAAACTATTATTAAACTTATAAACTAAATTTACGTCTTATCTTATCTAACTTATCTATCATTAACATTATATAAATAAAATGTGCTAGACAATGAGGTTAACTAAAACATGAAAAAATGATCAGGGTAAAGAATAAAACATGGGGCCAGAACGTGTGACCCAACCTTGTGGTTGGCACCATTCTCTGAATTACCACCAGCCTGGGAGTGCAGATGGGTCTACATAGTCCAGCAACATATATTGTGGCCTTTTAGTTTCTTAAAATAACTGTTCCATTGCTTGGTTAGAGTATATCTCTGTGAAGTAGTTTTACACCTAGGCCCTGATCATTTTAATCTCTCTAAGCTCTGGTAGCATAGTGGCTAAGGCACTTGACTGCTCACCAGATGGCTG
>NW_006921748.1:7015980-7017842 GCF_000298275.1 Orycteropus afer afer
CCTTTCTCCTGCTCTTCCCACCTGCTGCTTTGGGCGTCCCTGAGTTGTCTCTCCTCACCTGTAACCCTGGGGCTGACTGCTCTTCTGTCCGGGTTCCTCACTTTTATCTCCTCTCTCCTGCTCTTCTGGCCTGCTGCTCTGGGTGGGCCTGATTTGTCTCTCCTCACCTGTATCCCTGGGGCTGACTGCTCTTATTCCAGGGTCCTGGCTTTTAATCCCCTTTCTCCTGTTCTTCCAGCCTGCTGCTTTGGGCATCCCTGGGTTGTCTCTCTCCACCTGTAACCCTGGGACTGACTGCTCTTCTGTCCAGGTTCCTTGCTTTTATCCCCTCTGTCCTGTTCTTCTGGCCTGCTGCTCTGGGTGGGCCTGAGTTTCCTCACCTCACCTAATCCTTTTGGCTTATTGCTCTTGTCTCTGGCCTCGTGGTTTTTAATCCCCTTTCTCCTGCTCTTCCCGCCTGCTGCTTTGGGCTTCCCTGAGTTGTAGATTACTAATCTCCTTTAGATTCTAATTGAGGCATACTCCTTTGACCACCTGAAATGGAATTGCTGGAAATTCTAATTAAAACTACAGCTTTTAGACCCATTTCAAAATTTCTGAATCAGAGCCTTTAAAGATGAGACCTAAATATCTGGTATTTGACAAGCTCCAGATATTTTAGGGACACAGAATTCACAGAATCATCATAAAGGTTGTGAATTACTTATTACTTAAAACATGTACTATCAGAAAAGCTACCAATCTGTATATTTCAGACACTCTTATTGTGAGAACTAGACTAATATTAAACCTCAATGTGTCTATCAATGATCTTATTATCCTGTGAAGACTAAGCTCTCCAACACTCAGGAGCCCTAAATACTTCAAAGAGGACATTCTCCCCACTTTGAGGGGAGTTAACCCATATAATAACCCTGTTGGTAGAGGTAGGTAATATTTTATCCTCATTATCACAGATAAATTATCTGAGATGGATAGAGGATTAGTTACTTGTGACAGGTTACACAATTAGTTAAAGGAAGAAATCTAGTCATCAGATCACTCCTCTCATAGTACAGCATATTTTCCAACATGAAACATTGCTCTGAATTTTGGAAATAAGCAGTGTTTATTTATACAAATAGATCATCCATATATGTTGGGCTCAGTCAAGTAAAAGATTTGTGGTCATGCAGGTAAGATGTTTGCATCATAATGAGTTATGCTACCTCTACCTCTAGCTCACATCTGGAGAAATTCTTTCCAGGTATGTAGAACACTTTCTCAACTGACTCACCAGGGTAAGGACAGAATGGAATTCACCTTATTATGCAAAGCCCTCATTTTACTTTTCTGTTTACTTATCCAGTCTAGTCTGAAAGCTATATCAGCCACAATGGTTGAGAAGCCAAATCTCCTGAATCTTGTATTGATTTTATCCAATGATATTAAGTGGTTGAACTCATTCAGTAGTGGAAACGATTAATGATGTTGTTTTCCAAAAGATTAGAAGTTCTGTCTACCTAGAGGCCTATAAGAATAAAAACCTAGCAATCTACTTCCCCAAAATAAGCCACAGAAAACCATATCAAATTGACTATAATTTCAGTGCATGTAAATGGATTAAATGCACCACTCAAGAGACAGAGAGTTGCAGACTGGATAAGAAAACATAACCCATCAATATTCTGTCTACAAGAGACACACCTTAGAGACAAAGACAGAAATAGACTAAAAGTGGAAGGTTGAAAAAAGATATATCAAGCAAATGGCAACCAAAAAGAGCAGGAGTGACAATATTAATTTCTGATCAAATGGACTTTAAGACAAAAAACACCATAAGAGATAAGGAAGGACATTATACAGTGATTAAAGGATTAATT
>NW_006921748.1:7021691-7022846 GCF_000298275.1 Orycteropus afer afer
GCATAACAACAACATTTTTGGTTAGGAAACAGGGAGAAAGTAGCCCACATTTATAAAGCAAATTATCATAGATTAGAATCTAGTTTTCTGAATCCTTATCTTTTGTTTTATAATACAGCACAATAACAGGAAGTAATTATCATTATTTATTTATGTAATGTATTTTAAAAAATTGATTACTTGTTATCTTCTGTGCTGGGCACACATGATTCTGTCCATGGAGAAAGACTAACAAGTGGGCAGTGTGATAAAGGACTATGTTAGAGGACTGTGCAGAGTACTGTGCAGTGACTGAAAGTCTAGATTCTAAAGTTTGAATTCCACTTCTGCCACTTACTAGTTTTGACTTGTGCAAGCTTTGTAACCTTTCAGGACACACCTTCCTCATCTATAAATTGTGTGTGAATGGTCTAATATATCTAAAGACTGCCGCCACCACCACTATTTGAATCAAGTTGATTCCAAATCACGGTGGCCTCGTGTGTGGCAGAGTAGAATGGTGCTCCATAGGTTTTTCAATGGCTGCTTTTTCAGAAGTAGCTCACCAGCTCTGTTTCCAAGGAACCTCTGGTGGACTCAAGCCAGCAACCTTTCAATTAACAGCTGAGAACTTAACCATTTGTGCCACGAAAAGACTAGCTAAGGATTACAGTTATCATTATCATTATTGAGAGGTTTAAATGAGGCAAGTGACATGATCTGACTTGCATTTTGGAATGTTTGTCCAAGTTGCAGCGGCAGAATATAAAATTAGAGACAGAAAGAAAAATTAGAAAAGGCACCAAACATGATGATGAAATCCTAAATAAACTGAGTAGAGAGTTAAAGAGAAGGGAGTCGATTTCTCTAATGTATAGGATTCATTGTGGGAAAAGAAGGAGGGAAAAGACTTCAACATTGACTCCCAGATAGAGAACGAGCTCAAAAGTGTATGCCTGAATGGGAGGGAGGAATATACAGGCTATACCCCGCCTTTGTGCAGCGCGGGGTTGTAGAAGAGTCTTGGAATACAAATCAGGGAACCAAGACCTAGTCCAGTTCTCTATTTGTGACCTGCGGGAAATCTTTTAATTGTGTTGATCTTAGACTCCTGATGCCCTGATCTAAGAAATATGGGCTGGTGTAACTGTTTCGAAGATTTTTTTAAGCTTTAGT
>NW_006921748.1:7023151-7028570 GCF_000298275.1 Orycteropus afer afer
TTTTTTTTTATTCAAATTTTTATTTTAATTGATTTTTTTCTGAGCCAGGGAAAAAATGAATTTTACCTAAAGCTCTTATACTGTAGTCATTGTACTATCCAATTATAAAAACTCTTCAAAGTCAGTAATTGTGATTGCAATAATTAAAATAAAAGTTTAAAAACTCATCCACAATTTTAAGGTTGTATGAGGATGTATTAACTCACTTAAGAATAGCAGTGCCAGTCTTGCCTACCATAAAGGGTTGTTGTGAAGGTTAAATGAGCTAGTGTATTTGGAATGTATATGTTTTCTAATGATAAGGGCTACAAGTCATTGGTTAAGGGCTTCTTTCACTTCCAAGGATGGGGTGGATTTTGACTTGCAAGTACAGCACTAACTTCACGTGTTTCAGATTCTGGAAAACGAAGTAGTAAATAGGCAGGAGCCTGAGTTAGTATCCTATGTCTTATGTATTTTCCTTATACTTTCTAATAACTGGAATTTTCTTTGTAGTAACAAAATGCAAAAGTTCTGTGGAAAACTTATGGTATTTCAAAACTTTCTCTGAAGTCCTGTAACTAGTTAATCAAATCAGTTGAGCCAGATTATAGCAACAAATGCTTGGAATTTTGATAGAAATGTAAAAAAGAGAACCTATAGAATAATTCTTTGGTTTGATTGGGTAGTAAGCAAAATCAGTATGCCAAAGGCCAGAGAGAGGAAGTTGATGGTCTGAAAGGGATGCAGAATGAGAATTGAGATAACAATGGAAAAAAACAATGCATAAATTTGGCTTCTAGTAGTATTGTAACTTTTGGGTTTCTTTTAACTGAGTTGAAGAATAGTTTGAAAGCATTTGAGGCTTAGCTTCCCCAGTTCAAACCTATTTTCTTTACCTAATAAGAAAAGATGAAGAAAGCAAAAACAGAGGATATAGAAGAAGTGCTTGGATTTGTCTCAAACTCCTTATTTTCAATTGTAGGCAGTATATAGCCATATGTAGTCACAAGGTCAGATGAGCAAGTAATATTTTCCTTATTTTTTTTAACAATTAGCATTAAGCTATGAACACGCATTCTGGCTCAAGACTTCAGTTACTGCGGGTATCTCACCCAGCTTCAAGGAGAGACCAGTAGCTGTAAAGGGTGGGTCCTGTGGTCCACTGTCCTACAGCCACAGTACCATGCCACACTGCATGGCCCCTTAGGTAAGTTTAGCCTGTGTCATTCTTGGGAAACCCATAGGCTTTGGCCTGACTTCCTAAGCTCCAATCTAGCTGCGGCCCTTTCTTCCTTCATCTGAGCTTCCAAGAAGAAAATAGATTCTCCCCATACCCCCCACTCTACCAGTCCCTCGTGTGTCTTCCTTTTAGATTATTTCAAGGCAGTCTTTCTACACTTGGGAGTCCCATTTTTTTTCTTCAAGGTTCTTAGGCTTTTGGAAAGTTAAAACTAGTCCCTTAACTGTTTTCTGCCACATCTTTCCTATGAGGCAAAGAAATGTAAGGGCAGGAACCTGCTGCAAGAGATGAAAATTGAAAGAAAAATTAAAGAATATATGTATAAATTAAAATACTATCCTGCAACACGTGTACTATCCTACATGCATAAAAAACAATGTTTGCATCTCATTTGTTGTTGTTATGTGCTGCTGAGTCATCTCTAACTCATAGCAACTTTATGTATAACAGAACAAAACACTTCCTGGGCCCGTACCAGCCTCATGATCCCTATTATACCCAAGCCCATCACTGCAGCTACCATGTCAGTCCACCTTGTTGAGGGCCTTCCCCTCTTTCGTTGACCCTCCACTTTACCAAGCATGACATCCTTCTCCAGGGAATGGTCCCTTCTGACAACATGACCAAAGTAGATGATACAAAGTCTGGCCATTCTCACTTCCAAGGAGCACACCAGCTGCATTTCTTCCAGGACAGATTTGTTAGTTCTTTTAGCAGTCCACGGTACTTTCAGCATTCTTAGCCAACACCACAACTCAAAAGCATCAACTCTTCTTGGATCTTCCTTATTCATTGTCCAGCTCTCACATGCATATGAGGCAATTGAAAATAGCATTTCTTGGGTTAGACGCATCATACTCTTCAAGGATATACCTTTGCTCTTTACACTTGAAAGATGTTTTTTTTTTTGCGTCTTTTGATGTCTTGACTGCTTTTTCCTTTGGTGGTGATTGTAGAATCAAATAATATTAAGTCTTTGACAACTTCAACCTTTTCTCCATCTATCGTGAGGATGTTTATGGGTCCAGTCATAAGGATTTTTATTTTCTTTATGTTGAGGTGTAATCCATACTGCAGACTGCAGTCTTTTATCTTCATCAGTAAGTATTTCAAGTCATTCTCGCTTTCAGCAAAGTTGCGTTGTCTGCATATCTCAGGTTGTTAGCCTTCCTCCAATCCTGACGCCATGTTCTTCTTCGTATAATCCAGTTTCTCAGATTATTTGATCAGCATACAGATTGAATAAGAATGATGAAAGGATGCAACCCTGATGTATTCCCTTCTTGATTTTAAACCATGCAGTATCCCCTTGTTCTGTTTGAATGACAGCCTCCTAATCTATGTAAAGGTTCCTCATGAACACAATTAAATCCTGAAATGGATGATCGTCTACCAAATTTTTTTTTTTTCAATTTAATTTTTTAAGAGCTTGTTTTACATTCAACTTTACATGTACATTTAGTTTCATTCCCCATTTACTATGTCCAACCCTAACCCAGTCTCCTCCCCTCCCTACCATGTAACCCTCCCCCTGTGCCCCTCATATTTATGCATTCCTATTTATCCTGCATTTTCTCAATTTGAATGTTGGTCCTCTGGTGTCCCATGGTCTATTGCTCTAAGGGATGTATTACCATAGAGTATGTGGGTGTGTCATCCTGGGTTGAGTGGTCTGAGTGTATGTCTTGTTAACTCTTGGATGAGAGCCCGCCCCTGGGGGTATGTTTTATTTCAGGCACAGAAAGCATTCCAGGGCCATGGTATTGGAGCTCTCACCAGATTTCATCTGACCAGTAATTCTGGTCATTATTGAGTTTTTTGGATTTTGTTCCATGTTTTCCCTTCCACACTATCCAGGATTTCCAGATTTGATCCTTTCCTGGGTGGTTGGCATTGGTAGCCGGGCACCATCTAGTTCTTCTGGTCTCGAGGGCCATTGTGTCCTATGGCTAATAGCTTCCAAATGTCTTTTTTTGTGTGTGTTATTCTTTGCTTCAGATGCTAGGAGGCCATTGGCTGCATCTTAGATGGCCACTTGAAAGCTTTTAAGACCCCAGTTGCTACTCACCAATGTAGGATGTGGAGCAATGTTTTTATGTATTTTATTGTGCTAATTGAGTCTGGTATCCTCCAGTACTATGGTCCTGGGATGGTAGATCGATTGGATCTCTCTCCCATAGTGTCTGGCTGTCTGTGAGAGATCACTCTGTGTCTGTCTTCTATTGTTTCTGTAAGGACTGCAGGTATTTTGTATCACTGGTGTCTGTGCAAGATTAGCCTCAGCTGAATCTGTCCTTGGTCTAGAGAATACTTCTGTTCACTGACTCCCATCTGATCATCTCAGGTGTTTATGTGTTTATGTGTATAGCCTACTATTTGGTGTTAATGGCAACGCAGTGTTGTGGACACATTGGTTGGTATTAGCATCTGTCATCTATCTCTTATGTGCACGATTCGGTGTCTTCTCATTTCCTAATGTTATCATGGTGGTCACAGATCCTTCCTGTATGTCCCTGCCCCTACCCATGTCACTGTGTAGGCCCCAACTAGCCCGAAATTAATCTCTTCCCTTCCCTCCCCATCCCAATAACTTGCTAAGTGAGTTCCCTTTCCCAAGCAAACCCTTCTTTGTCTTTTTACAGTAATGGGCTCATACAGTACTTGTCTTTCTGAGTTTAACTTATTTCACTCATCATAATGTCCTCCAGGTTCATCCACATTGTGAGATGATTCACATATCCCTCATTGTTCTTTAATGTAGTATAGTATTCCATTGTGTGCATGTACCATAATTTGGTTATCCACTCATCCATTGATGGCATTTAGGTTGTTTCCATCCCTTTGCTATAGTGAATTGTGCTGCATTGAACATAGGTGTACATGTCTGTTCCTGTGCTGTCTCTCAACTCTTTAGGATATATTCCTAGTAATGGAATTGCTGGGTCAAATGGTACTTCTATTTTCAGTTTTTTAAGGAAACGCCATACCGTTTGCCACAAAGGTTGTACCATTTTACAATCCCGCCAGCAGTGCACAAGAGTTCCAATCTCTCTGCAACCTCACTGGCATTTGTTATTTTCTGACCTGTTGAACTTTGCTATTATTGCTGGGGTGAGATAATATCTTACTGTTGTTTTGATTTGCATCTCTAATGATTAATGATTATGAGCAATTTCTCATGTGTTTGTTGGCTGCCTGTATATCTTCTTTGGTGAAGTGTCTGTTCAAGTCTTTTGCCCATTTGTGAATTGGGTTTTGTCTTTTTGGTGTTGAGGTGTTGAAGTTTTCTATAGATTTTTGACATAAGTCCTTTATCACATATGTCATAGGCAAATATTTTCTCCCAATCTGTAGGTTCTCTTTTTACTCTTTTGATGAAGTCTTTCGATGTGCATAATAATTTAATTTTTGAAAGGTCCCAGTCATCTAGTTTCTCTTCTATCTTCTGCCCATTCTGGGTTATGCTTGATAGTCTATTTATGCTGTAAATTATGGCTCCCAGATTTGCCCCTATTTTATCTTTGATGGATTTTATAGTTTTGGGTTTTATATTTAAGTCTTTGGTCCAGCTTGAATTTGCTTTTGTATATGGGGTGAGGTATGGGTCTTGTTTCATTTTTCTAAAAGTGGATATCCAGTTTTCCCAGCACCATTTGTTAAAGAGGTTCTTCCCCATTTAATGGGTTTTGGACCTTTGTCAAAGATCAGTTGTCCATAGATGGACTTTCAATTCTGTTCCATTGGTCTATCTATCTATCTTTATACCAATACCATACTGTTTTGACTACTGTGGCTATATAGTAGTTCTTAAAATCTAGGAGCATGAGACCTCCCACTTTGATATCTTCTTGAGAAGTGCTCTGCTTATCTGAGGTCTCTTTCCTTTCCATATGTAATTAGTAATTAGTTTTTCCATGTCCTTAAAAAATTTTGTTGAAATCTGAATCGGGATTGTGTTAAATGTATAGATTGCTTTAAGTAGTATTGACATTTTTGCAATATTTAGTCTAGCTATCCATGAACAAGGTAGGTTCTTCCATTTATGTAGTGCCCTTGTTGTCTCTTGTAGCAGTGTTTTATAGTTTTCTTTGTATAGGTCTTTTGTGTCTCTGGTCAGGTTTATTCCTAGATATTTTATCTTTTTAGTAGCTATAGTAAATGGTATTGTTTCCCTTATTTCTTTATCAGAGGACTCTT
>NW_006921748.1:7029085-7030366 GCF_000298275.1 Orycteropus afer afer
TGTATGTTTCCTGCATCATTCAACATATTACCCATGGAATCTTTCAGTATTGCAATTTGAGGCTTAAATTTTTTCCTCAGTTCTTTCACCTTGAGAAATGCCGAGCATCTCAATTAATTGGCAATAACACCAAACTCATCAGTAGCTGAGGTGGATAAAAGACTAAACATTATCTGTGTCAGACACACGTCCAAAGACTTTGCATGCATTGACTTACTTAATACACCAAAACACCCTGTTATGGGAGTGATGTTGCTATCCCCATTTTATAAATGGATAAATCAATGCTCAGGGAGATTGAATACCTAGCCCAAGATCACACTGCTTATAAGTGGAGACACTCAGTTGCAACCTGGATAGTCTGGCTCCTGAGTACTGCTCCTAAAAATAAGATATATTGCCTCTTTCCTCTCCCCTTTTATTTATCTAGCATTTTATAAACAATAATAATTATTTTTTAAAAAAGTTCTCTTTCATGAATTAGCCTTTGGATAGCATAGAAACAATCATTATATTTTGTTTGTCTTTCCCAGGCATTTAGACAGCTATATATTTTAAAATGAGCCACAGCCCTTCATACTTCCAACTCTTTGCTCATGCAGTTCTGGCAGTCCACAAACAATCCATTCATCTTTCCTATTAATAATGTACTTGTCCTTCAAGTCTAGCTCCGTAGGTCCCACTCTTCATAAAGTGAATCACTTCCCACTCTATTCTGGCTGAATATTCTCATATTAATTTTCTTACAGCAATTATCACTTTCAATTTGTTGTTGTTACTGCTTTTGTTATGTGCCATCAAGTCAGATCCGACTCATAGCGACCCCTCCTTGGGTTTCCAAGGCAGTATCACTACAGAAGTAGACTGCCCAACCTTCAATTTGTAATGTACTTAATTTTATACCTAGCCTGATACAACATACATTGTTTTCAAGCAAGGGCTATTGTGTATTTTCATTTTTACATCCCAGTACATATCATTGTCTTCACAAATAATAAACACCCAATGTATCTTTGTGAATGAATGAGCCACTTTCACAGCAAACTATGAGGAGGGAAGGAATGAAAAAACATATCAGTGTCTCCTACTGTCAACATTGTTGAGCTTCTGAAAAGGATTTGTAGCACATGTTTTGAAATTTATACTCTTCTTGTATTTTTCCAAATAGAAGCAGCTGTCTCTTAAATTTAAGACAGAAACTTGGTCTGAAAAGCAACGCTTGCTCTATTGCTGCAGATGTCTCTAAGAACAGCTTGCCTGGGTGCAGTTGCACCTGACAGA
>NW_006921748.1:7030946-7045053 GCF_000298275.1 Orycteropus afer afer
TCACACCTCAAGAAACAGGTTCATCAGCACTCACAATGAATCATTTTTGCATGTGTTCTTTGTTAGGTTGAAAACAGAATGACGTGCATTAGTACCTCAAAGTAAGGAGTTATTTTTTTAGACACTGCTTCAAGGTTTATGTTTGTTGTACTCATTGCACCACGTTTTAGTATAGACACCAATGACCTTCACAAAAGTAAATCAAATAGATTCTAATTAGTGCAAGTCTTATAGAACTCTCAGTAGTATTTGATACTGTTAACCATTCCTTTTATCTTAAAATATTTCTCTTGGTCTTAGTGACACTCCATCTTCTTCCCATTTCTAACATCTAAAATGGAGCCCTAAAGAGATTTCAACATTTAAAGGTCTGCTATAGGAGAATGGGACACCAGAGAATCTCAGATGGCCCCTTATTTCTTACTTTCTTCCTAGGCCATTTCACGGTGCCCAGAGCTTTAATTGTGAGTTTTGTTGTTGTTGTTGTTGTTGTTATTGTTTTATGGTTTTGGTGAAAGGTTACGCACAGCTAATTAGTTTGCAATTCAACAATTTATACACATTTTCTCTCACAGCATTAGTTGTAAATCCCTCAATGTAACAGTATTCTTTCCACTTCCTCCCTGGGTTCCGCATATCCATTTTACCTTTCTTCCTGCCCCTTCCTGCCTTCGGAGTTTTATTTTGTGTCATATGTTTCCCTTTTGTTATGGTTAATTGTTCTGAGAAGTATGTTCCTCAGAAGTGTTATTGTTCGCTGTATAGACTTACCTGTTTTTTGTCTGAACATGATTACCAGGGATGAGTTCAGTTCCCATTGGAAGGATGTCTAAAGGCCATAGTCTTGGGAGCTCCACCAGTCTCTATAACACTAGTAAGTCTAGTCTTTTTCATGATTTTGAATTGTGTTCTACATTTTTCTCTCATTCTGTCCAGGAACTTTTGTAGTCCTGATAGTGGTCAGTAGTAGTAGCTGGGCACCATTTAGTTCTTCTGGTCTCCAGTGGAAGTTGTGGTCGATTAGTTTCCTTGAATTTTTGATGTTCTTCACTCACCCACCAGCCACTCCTCAGAAGGAAGATGGGGCAATCTACTTCCGTAGTGATACTGCCTCGGAAACCCAAGGAGGGGTCGCTATGAGTCGGGTCCAACTCGATGGCACATAACAACAACAACAGCACTCTTCTTTATTCTGAATGAGGAAAGATCAATAGTTGGACCTTAGAGGATCGCTTGCTAGCTTTCAGGACTCTAGTTGCTACTCACCACAGTAGGCGGTAGAACATTGTCTTGGGAGCTATATTATGTCAATTAACTTAGCTCTCCCCAAAGACTGTGGTCTTATGCCTCCAGGCCCAGTGACTCATTCCCTCTAGGTGTTTAATCATGGCTAAGAAGTTTTCATACATTTGTCCCATTTGCTCTAAAATATAAATGGATATATTTGCAGCACATACAAATATGTTTGTAGAAATATTCTCTGCCAATTCTATATACGTCTATTTGCCTTCTCATACCTATGCAGCTTGCATGTCTACCCTGTTTCCACTTGTAGATTATTGTTCATTATTACTGTTACTGCAGGGTTGTGTATGTAATAGTATCTACCATTATTATCTGGAACTCTTAAGTATGTTGTTGTTATTTGCCATCCAGTCGGACCTGACTCATAGCAACCCTTCCTTGGGTTTCTGAGGCAGTATCACTACGGAAGTAAATTGCCCAAACTTCCTTCCAAGGATAGTGCCAGTCCTGTGCCTCTTCATGATAGTTGGCATATTTGAGTACACTCTTAAGGCTATTGTGTTAATACATCTCGTTCAGAGTCTTTCTTGTATTTGAGGATGCTCACTACATCTCCTAGAAACCCAAGGAGGGGTCACTGTGAGTCAGCATTGACTTGATGGCAGTGAATTTGGTTTTTGGTTTTCTGCTAAACATAATGTCCTTTTCTAGCAATTGGTCTTTCCTGTCCAAAACTTTGCTATCTTTGCTCCTGAGGAGCATTCTGGTGGCGTTTCTTCTGAGGCAGATTTTCTTTGTTCTTCTGGCAGCCCATGGAATATTCAATATTCTTCGCCACGACCACAGTTGGAGCACATCAATTAATCTGTTTTACTTTTTATTACTTTCACATGCATAGGAGACAACTGAAAAGACCACAATTTAGGTCAGGTGCATCTTAGTCATCAAAGTGACATCTTTGCTTTTTAAAATGTTAAAGAGGTTTTTCTGCAGCAGATTTTCCCAACATTGTTTGATTTCTTGACTGCTGCTTCCCTGGATATTGATTGTTGATCCAATAAAATGAAATTGCTGACAACTTTAATTTCTTCTCAATTTATCATGATGTTGTTTAGCTGACTCGTGGTGAGGATTTTCATTTTCTTCATGTTCAGGTGTTATCTATATACTGAAGGCTGTTTTGCTCTGTAGTATTCCTCAAGTCTGTTAATCCAGTCTTACTGTCCTAGGAAATAAAACTACCACCTCCTTTCTTGTGTAAATCAGGGGCCATTTTCAGCATCTGTCAGTCCTTATCTGCCCATCTCCTACATCCAATCAATGATAAAATTATAATTTTTTTCCTAAACACCTCTGAAATCTATCTACTTGGCTTCATCTACGGTTTCAACATTCTAAATAAACGCCAATTAGTTTTCATCTGGATTACTATTAAAGCTTCCTACAGGGTCTCCAAATATCTTATCTATCCTTTCTTTAACCATTCTTAACTATGTAACCAGAATGGTATTTTAAAATTACAGATCTGATCATGTGTTATTGTTGTTAGGTGCTGTGAAGTCGTGTGGCACCGCTAATTAAACTCTTCAGTGAAGTCCTATTGCTCTAAGAGTAAAGACCTAAATCTCTAATGCATCTTGCCAGACCTCTCTCAATCTAGCCCCACCCTCTGCCTCCTCACCTTTGCTTCTTTGCCAGTAGCTATTTCAACCACACAGGGCTTTCTTCAGATTCTCAAACATGCCCCGACACAGGGTCCCTCATTCATTTTATTCCCACTACAAGGTTTTTCCTCATTCCCTCCTCACATGCTTAACTTCTAAATAGAGGTCAGGTCAAATGCCACATTCTTTTAGAAACATTTGCTGACACTTCATATAATGTTATATTCTTCAGTTATTATCTTCCATAGTATACTTTACAGCATTTAACAAGTAACTCATGAATTATTTTCTTATCTGCGTACTCTGTAAGAATGAAAGTTCTGTGAGGCAAGGGCACATTTTAGTGTTTACTTCTTATTATGGATTGAATTCTATCTGTCCAAAAATATGTGTTGTAAACCCTAATCCCTTTACCTGTGGATATAATCCTATTTGGGAATAGAATTACTTTGTAATGTTTATAGGTTCAAATCAGTGTTGTTGGTGTTATGTGCTGTCCAGTTGTCTCTGATTCATAGCGACTTTATGTACAACAGAATGAAACACTGCCTGGTCCTGTGCCAGCCTCACAACACTTGCTCTACCTGAACCCATTGTTGCAGCCACTCTGTTGATCCATATCTTTGAGGGTCTTCCCCTTTTGTGCTTACCCTCCACTTTTCCAAGCATTCTCCAAGGAATGGTCTCTTCTGACAACATGACCAAAGTAGGTAAGACAAAGTCTGGCCATTCTTACTTCCAAGGAGACTTCAGGCTGCACTTCTTTTAGGACTGATTTGTTAGTTCTTCTGGCAATCCATGGTACTTTCGGTGTTCTTCATCTACACCATAACTCAAAAGCATCAACTCTTCTTTGGTCTTCCTTATTTAGTGTCCAGCTCTCACATGCATATTAGGAAATTGAAAACACCATGGCTTGTGTTAGGTGCACCTTAGTTTTCAAAGAGATATCTTCACTGTTCAGCACTTTAAAAAGATCTTTTGCAGCAGATTTTCCTGGTGCAATACACCGTCTGATTTCTTGACTGCTGCTTCCATTGGTGTTGATTGTGGAAGCAAGCAATATGAAATCTATGACAACTTCTATCTTTTCTCCACTTACTGTGATGCTGTTTATTGGTCCAGTTGTGAGGATTTTTGTTTTCTTTATAGTGAGGTGTAATCCTTACTGCAGACTGTAGTCTTTAATCTTCATCAGTAAGTGCTTCAAGTCCTCTTCACTTTCAGCAAGCAAGGTTGTGTCATCTGCATATTGCAGGTTGTTAATGTGTCTTCCTCCAATCCTAAAGCTGTGTTCTTCTTCATATAGTCCAGCTTCTCGGATATTTGCTCAGCATACAGATTGAATAAGTATGATGAAAGGATACAACCCTGACTCACTCCCTTCCTGATTTTAAACCATGCTGTATCCCCTTGTTCTGTTTGAACAACAGCCTCCTGGTCTATGTACAGATTCCTCATGAGCACAAACTAAGTGTTCTGGAATTCCCATTTGTCTCAATTTTATCCATAATTCGTTATGATCCACACATTCAAACGCTTATGCATAGTCAATAAAACACAAGGAAATAGCTTTCTGATATTCTTTGAGTATCAGTATAGGCTATGTTTTAAGCCAATCTCTTTTAAGATATAAAAGAAACAGATTAAGCAAACTAGGAAGCGCAGATGGAGAAAAGTAGATGCTATAACACATAATGGTCACCGAAGAATTAAGAGAGCAAAAAAGAAACAAGGACTTTCCCCAGAGCAGACAAAAAGAGGCTGCTCTTAGAGGTAACACTCGGAATTTGGACTTCTAGCCTCCTAAACTGTAAGAAAGTAAATTTATGCTCAGTAAAACCACCCACTTGTGGTATTTATGTTATCTTGTTGTTAGGAGCCATTAAGTTGATTTTTGATTCACAGCAACTCCATGTGACAGAGTAAGATGGCCCCAAAATATTTTCTAGGCTGTAAGTTTTATGGAAGTATTGAATTGTGCATTTGAATTGTGGTGTTGGCAAAGAATATTGAATGGACCATGGACTGCTAGAAGAATAACAAACCTGTACTGGAGAAAGTATATCTGGAATAGTCCTTAGAAGTGAGAATGGCTGCTTTGTCTCTCGTAGTTTGGTCAAGTTGTCAGAAGGAATCAATCCCTGGAAAGGATATCATGCTTGGTAATGTGGAGGGTCAGCAAAAAAAGGGGAAGACCCTCAATGAGATGGAGCAACATGGTGACCACGACAATGGGCTCAAGCAAAGCAATAATTGCGAGGACGGTGCAGGACCAAGTGATGTTTCATTCTATTGTGCACGAGGTCACTGTGAGTTGGATCCAAATCAATGGCACCTAACAATACCAACAAAGCTTTATGAGAGCAGATCATTGGGCATTTTTCCCACAAAGCAGCTGGAGGCAGTTCAAACCACTACCCTTTCAGTTAGCAGTCAAGGGCTTTACCATTGTACTGTAGGGTTTCTTGTTTCTGTTATAGAAGCAATAAGTAACTAAGACACTACTACATCACCCATACTTAGCACAGTGCCTGCCTAGAGTAGGCACAGTAAATGTTGTTAGTTGCCAGTTGTCATTGATTCAGCCCCTGACTCATGGAGATACTGTATGCAATGTGATCAGTCCATTGTGATTCATAGTTTTCACTGGCTCATTTTTCTGCAGTTTGCTAGAGTTTTCCTCCTCATCCATCTTAGTCTGGAAGCTCTGTTGGAATCTAGTCAACATCTTAGCAACATGGAACCCTCCATTGACAAATGGATTTTGGATGCTTATGAGGTATATTGACTTGGAATCAAAACTTGAGTCTCCCAAGTGGAGGCAGAAAATTCTACCAGTGAACTACTACTGCCCTGTTCAGTAAAGAAATGCTTGTCAAATAATTGACTAAATCATGCATCTCTCGATGAACTTCCTTGAACTCTTATACTTACTATTAAGGAAAGGAATCATCATGTAAGTGGGTGGAGAACCTATGCCAGGAATTCAAAAGGTTTTCATCTTCAGGAAATTCCAGCTGCTTATTCAATTCTGGGTCTCCAAAATCAGTGATTGAGTCTTGGGCAAGCACCCTTCCTAGTTTCTGTCTCAACTTTCTCACTCCAATTTATACTGGCATCTCTCTCCTAAATGATCTTTTAAAAAATATTTTTTCTTGTCCATAATCTTCTTTTATGACAGATCTAGGTAATAATTCTTTGTATTAATGAAGTTTTCCCAAGTTTGACATGATATAGCAAACCCTCAAATCTTTGCAACAACTTTGTTGCCGTTCTATTATTGCCAACCCTCCTAGAGCATTCAATTGTTTTCACGCTTATTAAGTAAAGATTGTGGCATTCTTAACATGATGCATTTAAAAAAAAAAAAAATTAGTCTGGTGTTCACTCCAATTACATTATCTTTTCAATGTTCTCTTCTCCAACACCCTCATACCTCAATGTCAAGTAATAAGAAAGTTAGGTCACTTTTGTTTGTAGGTGCAAAAATCTGATTCAAGCTGAATTCATCAATAGGTGATTCATGGCTCACATAACTTTTTTTTTTTTTTTTTTTGAAAGGAAGCTTCAAGTATCTGGAAAATTACTGTACAGAGTAGGTCTCCATCTGCAATGATGTTGAATACATAGGCATCATTGGAAAGAGTTAACAGTGTAGTCGGTGTTTGTGCATCCAGACTACATACACATGTGAAAGAAGTGCTTCTTGAGGCACACTCCTTGGACTATCTACAATGGAATTAATTGGAATACTTGTTACAAGTTCATCATTGTTATATTAGAGAAATAGATGATGTGTTTAGTGCTCAATGTATTATCTTTCTTTGGTTCTACTTTCCCTTTTGTTGGCTTCAGTTTCAGGTTCCACCTGGTAGCTAAATAGTGGGAACAGGGCCAGTTCCTGCATAAACTCAAGTTTATATTCAGGAGGGGAGAGTAAATCTGTTCCGTTTATGGTGCAAGCAAGCATACTTGCAGTGAGGGTTCAGGACTCTGATTGGCCTGGTAGAGAGCTTGTATCCATCCCTATGAGGTGTTAAGGGATAGAATGACCTATTAGTCCATAGACATAATTCATAGGTTCCACTTTTAGAGTTAGGGTTAGAGTGAGCTTCCCAGGAACTGTACATCCTAAGAGTGAAGGAGGGTACCAAGGAGACTTAAACAGATATCAAGACAATTTTTCAAAGTGTGTGATCAGATGTCTTGTATTTTTAAATCAACACATGCCCATTATATTGTTTTCTTAGTGCATTCTCCATGTACAAATGTTCTTTGTCTATATACATATTGAGGGGAAAAAACACTGAATAAACTCAGAAATCAATGTTGTTGTTAGGTGCTGACAAGTCAGCTCCGACTCACAGTACAACCGAACAAAACATTGCCTGGTCCTGTGCCAGCCTCACAATCCTTGCTATACCTGAGCCCATTGTTACAGCCACTGTGTCAACCCATATCATTGAGGGCCTTCCACTTTTTGTTGACCCTCCACTTTACCAAGTATGATATCCTTCTGCAAGGAATGGCCCCTTCTGACAACAAGACCAAAGTAGGTGAGACAAAGTCTGGCATTCTCACTTCCAAGGTTCCAAAAGTGGTTTATTTTCCCTAGAATTGCAAATGTGTGGCAAATCTGTAGCTGTGTGAAAAAAGGGACTTCACTCTTCTTGTAGGATGTAGAAAAAAATAAATGATCATTTTTAAGTTCATGAATAAAACATTCAGAATTCCAAAGACAGATATCTATTTAAAAAAAGGCAGAGGGAAGGGGGGTGAGTATTTTAACAAAGTAAGTTTTATTAACATGACAAAATATTTGTAAGTATTAAGTAAATAGTATATAGAAGTCCTCTGCTGTAGTTCTCTTGTTTAGTTATTTTAAAAGAAAAAAAAAATTGACTTGAGTCCCCACTCCCCGACGTTAGGAATAAAAGAGAATGAAAAAAAGAAGTTTGTCACTGGTTAAACTCACTGGTCATGGCACAGGCATCATTTAGTAGTGTCCTGAGTTTATGAGTGATGTTTTTGTTCCCTGTGGAATTACCCATATTCCTCTCTGGGAAAGACCTTGAGAAAGAGTGACACATGAGCATACATGGTAGGATTTCTAGCTGCAATTAACGTGTGTTCAGATGTGAATTGAGTCTTCAGTACTAGGCGTACATTCTTCTACTCCAGGATAGAGAGAGCCATTTTGTGCAAGCAACAGTATTTCTGAGCCTAACAGTACCTGCCAAAATAGCACATTTGTAACCAGAAAGTAGCTCACTCATCTACCAGAGCTGCTTTCAGTGTATAATTAGAATTCTGCTGTCTCAACTCTGTACTCTAATGTCAGAATTATTTCTGGCTGCACATTACAAACACTATTCTGTTTAGTATACATGGCTTTCTTGAATGCTTTGTTCCAGGAACCGTTTATCATTGATTTGAGTCCAGGTGCATTTATCATGTTAGCCCAGCACAGTAATTAAATGGCTGAAGCTGTTCTGTATATGAATACGCTGTGCTCATTATTACCATTCCACTTAATTCAGCCTTATCTGTAGACTTCTAAATATTGCTTCTACATCATCATCTGGTACATCCTCAATAACACTCTTGCAATTTAAATGTCTTTCATTTCCAGCTGTGATTTTTGCTTCCAACGTTTCATCAATTGTAGATTGCAATATGGATTTGTGGAGTAATGAAATTGCCAGGGTGGGAAAGACTTAAATAATTTATATGACTTGTCCCCCTGCCTTTAAAATGAGCCTCTTTCTGAAAGACTAGATTACATTTTATTTTCACATATTATTGAAAAATCCTCAATATTCCTCCAGTGTTTATTGGGCTTTATGTGGTGATGTGAAACTGCACAACTTAGTTGTCCTGTTTCAGGGATGAGAAGTGACTGGTAACTCCAGCTACTATCCTTGTGGATCTACCACACATTCACACCAAAGCCATGCTTCCTGCCACTGCTCTAAGCCAATGAGTGAGTATGGTGAGGACCAAAGAAGGCCCACCCCAGCAAGACATCTGACTCGTCTGATAGGTAACTTTGGCTTGGGGGGTCCACATTAGCCTTGCAGAACATTTCTTGGAACTGTGCTGCAGAGATGCTTCCTACCCCAATCCTCCTTCCTTCCCTGTCTTTTCCCACAGGTATCATATCTGTACTATAGTCTGGAGTCTGTACTTCCCTTCTCCTGCTCTATCCCCAATATATGGCCTTCATGTATCATACTATAATGATGTCTGCTTCTTGAGACACACTAATTAAAGTTAATATCAGAAAAGCCTTCCTTAGATTCAATTTAATTTTATATATCATTTAAAAAGAAATCCCTCTTCAGTTTATTCTTTGGTGGAGATGAAGAAGATTCATAAGACGGACAAAATGGTTCTTTATCTGAAGAATTGGAGCCAGGTATCTGAAAGCTTTCTTTCTTCTCCTGATTGCAGAATCCTTATAACTTAATGTGTCATTTATAACCCCACATACATAATTTATTTTATCCCTTATTTCTCCTGTATTTCTTAGATTCTAAGGTAAATATGATTCACTTTTTAACATTTTTGAAGTTGTGAAATGTTTTACAAGCACTGATATGTCATAGTTTAAGTGGCAGCCTTCTTTTTCCTAAGTGGTAAATAAATTGGTGGAGTGTTTTATAATCAATGGCATCTAACTTCTATCAAATTCTGTATCTTGTCTCTGTACACTTTTTCTGTATTGATGTATGTATGTTTGTGTGTGTATGTAGAACTCTGAACTACACATTGTATGTTTTTATCAACTCCATTTGATCCATGATTTATGTAATGGGAAGCGGTTGCCTCTATGTTTTAGTCTATATTTCTATCCCAAAATAAAACTTCTTTTACAGGTATTAAAATTATGTTCAGAAATCTGAATTCTTAGGTCCCATGAGATTTCTTTTTTCTGTGTTGAGTCTTTAGTGAATTTTGTAAAGATACTGAAGTGTTATGCTAAAAATGCTCATGTAGAAGCCTGATCTCATCTATTTTCATCAAATCAAATTCTCATTTGCATTCATTTTGGATGTTTTTCTTCCAAGAAGAAGCAAAGATCACGTTATATATTTAAAAAAAAAAAAAAAGTCACCACCAAAGATAGCAATTGTTGTATTACCCATTATAAGCAAGTTAAAGATTAACACCAAGAGAAGAAAAAAATGTCATTTTACTGACTCATTGTTTATGTAATGGCATGCTTCAGAACACATTGTTTGGTGTCAGCTTACCTGTGTTCAGGTCTACATGATATTAACTAGCTAACTGACCTGAGATATCTGTTAATAATTATATAAGTGACCTTTATACCTCGATGGGAGCTCTGGTGGCATAGCGCCTAAGGCATTTGACAGCTAACCAGAAGTCTGGCCATTCAAACCCACCAGCCACTCTTGGGAAGGCAGACTGGGCAATCTACTTCTGTAGAGATACAGCCTCAGAAACCCAAGGAGGGGTCACTATGAGTCAGATTTGACTTGACAGCAGTGAGTTTGGTTTTGGCTTTTTTATACCTCGATAGGAATCTGTACCAATTATTGAATTTATCATTTCTCAGTTACAAACCCAGCATTCTATGTTCTGCTTGGTGATCCTGGGGCTGGGACAATACAAACTACCTTTTGGTATTGCCAGTAGATTCCAGTTAGGCACTGCACTACCAGTAGAAGGTAAGTCTGGAGAAGAGAAAAGAGAGTGCTTCCTTTCTAGCTGCTTATTTTTCCTGTCAGTATCACCATAGCAACACTTATTCACTCCACCAGCAGCAAGCCCTTCCTGTGGCAGCAGCTGAATACAATTTGTGGTTCTTCCAATACTTGTAGAACCAGCTTTACTGCATCCTCTCAGAAACACCAAACCAAAAAAAAACCGAACTCACTGCCATTGATATGCTTCAATTCATAGTGACCCCTCCTTGGATCTACAGAAGTAGATTGCCAGTCTTCCTTCCAAGGAGTGGCTGGTGGCTTTGAACTGCTAGCTTTCTGGTTAGCCCTAGGCACTATGCCACCAGAGACACCAGAACTAGTCAATTGGTACCTCCAACTCAGAGATTTGTGTCCTAGCCCCATAAGCTTTCTCCTCTGAGACCAAAACCGATTCTCTAAGCTCAGAATTCTACCTTGGGGGCCCCTCTTCTCTTTGTTTGCCCAGTTCTAGAGGTAATACTTTCTTCCCTCATTTGCTACCCCAGGGATATCTTAGAATCTGTGATGTGCTGAATGAAGCTGGCTCATATCAGCTAGTGGAAGCTGATCTATGCACCTCTCTGTCCAACTTTTCACTCAAGGATGTCATTGGTAGTTTGATATAAGTCAAGTTGGGAGTATGTATATATACATCATTGACAATGGGACACAGGAAAAAGCAAGGTTCCCCTCAGCCCCACCACACAGGGCCAGGTACCAACCTACCACACCCTAGAGCTCACCTTTTAACTTTTCAGTTACCTAGCTAACAATTTTATAGCTAGTTAATGAATCTTTAACTTAAAATTTCTTTGTTCAAATAACTATTATGTTTTCTGACTGGATCCTAAATACTGTAGAATCATTTTTATCAACTATTAAAATAAAGACATTTTTAATACCTACTCATACCTACTTTATTGGCTTCTTAGTATATTCTCCATGCACTAAAATAAATCAAAGCTGCTGCTATTAAGTTAATTCTGACTCATAGTGACCCTGTAGAACAGAGTAGAACTGCCCCTAAGTTTTCCAAGGCTATAAATCTTTACAGAAGAGATTGCTCATCTTTCTCCCACAAAGTGGCTGGTGGATTTGAACTGCTGACATGTTGGTTAGTAGCCAAATGCTATGTGACTTGCTTTTAATAGACAAATAATAGAAAGATTCCTTAGATTCTGGACTGGCTATGTCTGCTATCAAATCAACGTTACCTAATTTATTGACTTAAAAATGAATATGACTGACTGCTCAAAAGTAATTCGTTTTCCTCTAATTGGTCTCTCTAAGTGTCAATAAAAACAAATTGACCATTACAGTGATGAATCATGTTGGGTTTATCTGTATAGCTAGACATAACAGATCTCAGTCTTTACTGTTACACATGTTCAAGTAATTCATGTTATTTAAGTTCTTTGTTTCCTTGTCTGGATAGAGTTAGAGTAATTCCCTCCTAAAACTTTTTAACATTTCTTAGAGTCTGTGATTCTTTTATTCAGATCTGCTGGCTCCATCCCTACTTTCCTAAGACAAGTCCACCCACTGAATGTAGATGAACAGTAATCAAACATTTTCATGCAAACCATTTAGGATATTTTGGAGTTTATTCTCAATATACTACAAGTCTGATTTATGTTGATACCCTGTTTTCTAAAATCTTGACTTTGTCTACATTATCCATTAATTTGTGATCTACTCTTGCCTTCTGAACTTTGCAGGGTTTAAGTTCTTCAGGCTTATCTTTTGGATCTCATGAAAGTATATACCCCTCCACCTATTTATGTTCTTGATCGTCTCCAACCTTCACCTTTCACCTTGGTTTATCTCCTAGAGGCCCAAACCTCAGTGGAACTAAGTTGGCTATCAACCATCCTAGGAAAAAAAAAAAAAAAAAGCTAGAGTCAAATGAAAAAGAACATCATAGAGAGAACATATTGATTTAAATTGCCAGTCCTCTCCATCTTTAAGGTTGAGTTTAAAGACCACATTTTTGCCATACTTGTTCCAATTGCTCATCTTTTCCTCCTTGCTGTATCCTTGCTTTGGCACATTTTTTCAGTCCTTGTTCTTATTTCTATAATTTTAAATGCCTGTAACCCCTATTTAGTCACACAGATTAGAAGCTTTCTAATGTGTTTCTGAAGAATCTCATGGTTTATAATTTGTATCATCCTTCTCAGTTCCTGGTAAGGACAAGCACAAAGAGGAATCCATTTCTACTAGATTCCATTATTGACAGATGTCTTCAGACAAGGATTTCATCTGTTCTTCAGCATCATTGCCCATGGTGATAAAGAGAAATTTCTTAGATAGGTATGAAAGCTTATCCTTCTATCCAATGCTCTGCTTTTCCTATTCATTGTCAAATCAGGGAGCTAAACAGGCATTTCTCATCAAAATATTATAATTGACCAAGGCAGAGATTAAGAGTCATTGTGAAAGATAGAAACAAGTGCTGGTGAATCCTGGAGGGCTATCTTCTTTATAACTAGCCATATTTTGCCTGGCAAGATGTGAGATGCTGATGTCATCAAGTCATTTTTGCTAAGGAACTCATTTGAATCTCGATACAAGAAAAAGCTTTGTAGATGCATTCTCCTTTCTTGTCTGAACTCATTCTACAAATTAGTCAGAGGATACATCTGTTCATCAGCTGAATCTGTCGTTTTGCCAGTGTATGTATTTACATACATCTATTCAAAATTTGTGCAAAACAAATCAACAAAATACTATCTAGCATTGATTTGGATGAAGGGGAGGGCAGTGTACCAAATGTGAGTGATCAAGATGGTGGCATTGAGGAAGAGGAACACTTAGAGAGGTACATAAGAAGTACAGACAGCAAAGATGAACCCTTTTGAATATACAATACTGCACTGTCAGTGATGGCAAGCATCAGTCTATGGGTGGATAGATAGGTGGACAGTCTGAGTGATCAAGTGTGTGTAGGCAAATGGTAGTGTACCCATGACCATGTATACAAAATTACCAGACAATGTTTCTACATGTATATTTGTATGTGCTGTAGGAATCTCCAGGTCTATAGTAGAGTTGGCAAGGGGTAAAGTTGTGCCTGCTTCTTATCCACAGCCAGCTATCCAGAGGGAGAGAGTAGTTGAACCTGTGAGCTCAGGGACCATGGCTGCAGAGGACATCAAGCTCAATTAGTATAACAAACTACACAAAAACATTGTTCTACATCCTACTTTGGTGCATAGTGACTGGGATCTTAAAGGCTGACAAGACGCCATCTAGATGCAATGATGGGTCTTTCCTCTTCCAGAGCAAAAAGATGAAGAAAACCAAAGATGCATGGAAACAATTAGTCCAAGAGACTGACAGACCATGTGATCCTCAGCCTATATGACCATGAGACCAGAGGAACTAGATGATGCCCAGCTACCATTATCAACCACTTGGAGGAGGATCTATGTAGGAGATCCCAGACAGAATGGCAGAACAATGTGGAACAAAACTCAAAAT
>NW_006921748.1:7047066-7048884 GCF_000298275.1 Orycteropus afer afer
TAATCTCTCCTTTCTTTGCCCTCTTGACTCTTTTTCTGTTTTTGTATATAACCAACTCATATTTGACAAGTTAACATTTATAAATATATTCTACAACATAAAGTGGCCCATTTTCACTGTTTGTTAAATCAAATGGTCTACATAACCTTTAAACAAAGCTTTATTACTTACGTGAGCCAGGCAGAGTGATGCTACAGCATGTTTTCCAAGGTATAGGCCTGTCTCTATTTTAGGATTTAAATCCCTATGCCACCTGGTGTCTGTCAAGGAAAGTGCAGTCAGAAACTTTAAACCCGTATCTTCAATAAAATCTGAGTGTCATATCTCAATCTATTGAGGTCCTTTATGATTTATTATATTCATACGCTACATCTCCCAATGGTGACACCTTGTTCCTCATTTGAACTTCACCAGTAATTACATTAGCATTAGTCTAGACAGTGATTTAATTCTCATTCATATACCCTATTTCCCCATCCCTAGAAGAAATTATTTCCCTCATATCTTCACTTTTGCATTCCTTAGCATAGGATTGAAAAATTCTAGATTTGAAAGAGACAATAAAAATAACCCAATACAAACTTAGGAGCTCTGGTAGTGTAGTGCCTAAGGCACTTGTCTGATAACCAGAAGGCTGCTGTTCAAACCCACCAGCCGCTCCTTGGAAGAAAAGTTGGGCAATCTACTTCCATAGTGATATTGCCTCGGAAACCCAAGGAGAGGTTGCTATGGGTTGGGTCCGATTCAACACCATGTTAACACCACCACCAACAATACAAACTTATGAAATTCAGCCCAAGAAATTAGCAGCAGATATATCAGAAGAACAAAAGTTACTTTCTTGACAATTAAAGACTTCTTGACATAATGTTTGTGATACATAATTTCAATCAGTTTAAGATCAACTGGGAGGAGCTCTGGTGTAGTGCCTAAGGCATTTGACTGCTAACCAGAAATCTGAGGGTTCAAACCCACCAGCCACTCCTCAGAAGGAAGGTTGAGCAATCTACTTCCATGGTGATACCACCTGGGAAACCCAAGGAGGGGTTGCTATGAGTTGGATCCAACTCGACGGCAGTGAGCTTGAGCTGAGCAGACAAGACAGCTTAGTGAACTATAGCAAAAGAGAGGAGGTATCATAAAATCTATGAATAAAGATGGCAGTAAAATTTTGAGTTTCTGTTGCTTGAAATGCAGATTATTGGTACAATTAAGTGTTTATTTATTTTGTTGACAAAAACAAAGAGGGTGGAGGTTGTTTGCCAGAATTTCCTAGAACTTGTCAGAGGAAGATCTGAGGCTAAAGGAAGAGATAGAATTGAGGGAAAAGCACTCAAAGGGATGTGGCAGCAGGAAATTCATTACCTACCAAAGGACAAACCACAAATCTTGTGGTTAGCCTTAGCAATGTGCCACCAGAACTCCTAACTCTAGCTCTAATGGTGTAATACCTTAAGGCATTTGACTTCTAACTAGAAGATTGGCAGTTCAAACCCACCAGCTGTTCTGTGGAAGGAAGATGGGGCAATCTACTTCCATAAAGATTTACCACCTGGGAAACCTGAGAATCGACTTGATGGCTATTGTTGTTGTTATGTGCCATCGAGTTGTCAACGACACATAGCCACCTTGCTTACAACAGAACGAAATATATGCCCAGTCCTGTGCCAACCTCACGATCTCTACTGTACCTGACCCCATTGCTGCTGCCACTGTGTCAATCCATCTTGTTAGGGCCTTCCCCTCTTTCATTGACCCTCCACTTTATCAAGCATGACATCTTTCTCCAGTGAATAGTCCCTTCTAACAATATAACCA
>NW_006921748.1:7068502-7070037 GCF_000298275.1 Orycteropus afer afer
CAGCAGAGTTACCCATGGTGGACACATTTCAGCAGAGCTTCCAGACTAAGACAGATGGAAGAAGGAAGAAGGAAGGGGCCATCCACATATCAAAGAATTGGTCACTTAGAACGTAATGAATACCAGTGAAACATTGTCTTATATATTACTGGAAAACTTTATGAATAGCCCTGAAACATTGTCAGATATAGTGCCGGAAGATGAGACCCTCAGGTTGGAAGGCACTCAAAACACGACCGGAGAAGAGCTGCCTTCTCAGAATAGTGCCAGCTTTAATGATGTGGATGGAGTAAAGCTTTTGGGACCTCCATTTTCTGATGTGGCATGACCTAAGATGAGAAGGAATACCTGCAAAAATCCACTAACAATTGCAACATGGAATGTACAAAATATGAATCTAGGAAAACTAGAACCTGTCAAAAATGAAGTGGTACAAATCAAGATTGATATCCTAGGCATTAGTGAGCTGAAATGGACTGGTTTGGACCACTTTGAATCAGACAATCATATGATCTACTATGTCAGTAATGACAAATTGAGGCAAGGCATAGCATTCAACATCACAAAGAATGTTTCAAGATCTATACTGAAGTACAATGTTGTCAGTGACAGGATAATATCCATATGCTTATGAGGAAGACCAGTTAATACTAACACAACGCACTGCCATGGTGTCAGATCTGACTCATAGTGACCCTTCCTTAGGTTTCCAAGGAGGTATCACTAGAGAACTAGATTATCCAACTTTCCTTCCGAAAGTGACTGGTGAGTTCGCACCGCCAACCTTCTGATTAGCAATCAAATGCCTTATGCACTATGCCACCAGAGCTCCTAGTTAATACTATTAATTACTGATAATACTGTTATTCAAATTTATTCACCAACCACCAAAGCCAAATACGAGGAAATTTAAGATTTTTTACCAATTTCTGCAGTCTGTAATTGACCAAACATGCCATAAAGATGTGCTGATTATTACTGGTGATTGGAATGGAAAAGTTGGGAACAAAGAAAAATCACCAGTAGTTGGAAAATACAGCCTTTGATAGAAATGACACTGGAGATTTCATGGCAGAATTTTGTAAGACCAACGACTTAGTCATTGAAAATACCTTTCATCAGCAACAAAAATGGTGGTTATACACATGGACTTCACCAGATAGAGTACATAGGAATCAGATATACTACATCTGTGAGAAGAGGTGATGGAGAAACTCATTGTCTTCAGCCAAAACAAGGCCAGGAGCTGACTGTGGAACAGACCATCAACTGCTCATATGCAAGGTCAATTTGAAGCTGAGGACAATCAAAACAAGTCCACAAGAGCCAAAATATGACCTTGATTATATCCCTCCTGATTTTTTTTGTTGTTGTTAAGTGCCATCTAGTCGTTTCCGACTCATAGCGACCCCATGCACAGCAGAACAAAACACTGCCCGATCCTGCGCCAGCCCCACAATCCATGCTATACTTGAGCCCATCATCGCAGCCACCATATCAATCCATCTCCTTGAAGGCCTCCCCCTCTTTCGTCG
>NW_006921748.1:7074782-7083981 GCF_000298275.1 Orycteropus afer afer
CTGCAAAGGACCTCTTCCAAGTGCTGAAGAGAAAAGATATCCCTGTGAAGACTTAAGTGTGCTTAGCCCAAGCCATAGTGTTTTCAGTCACCTCATATGCTTCTGAAAGCTGGACTATGAATAAGGGAAGGCTGAAGAAGAGTTGATGCTTCTGAGTTGTGGTGTTGGCAAAGAATACTGAAAGTGCCTGGATTGCCAAAAGAACTAACATACTTGTCCTGAAAGAAGTGAAGCCATAATTCTTCTTGGAAGTGAGAATGACAAGACTTCATCTCACCTACATTGATCATATTGTCAGAAGAGATTATTCCCTGGAGAAGAATATCATGCTTGGTAAAGTGGAGTGTCAATGAAAAACAAGAAGGTCCTCCATGAGATGGATTGACACAGTGACTGAAATGATGGGCTCAGGTGTTGGAGACCAAGAAAAAGACCCCCAAAAGAACATGATTGCAAGGCACATGTTCTAATTACAGTGAAGAGATGACAAGGCCTCTCTCATGGTTGAATGTTTGTTTTAAGAGATGGCAAGGCCTCTCTCATGGTTAAATGCTTACTTGGCAAAACATCGAGTATTAAAAGTAGATGTTATTCCAGTAGTCCATGTTTTAATTTTATTGGGATGTTTCATACTTTGAGTCACTGTGTTTTAGTAAAAATCATTTTCATTTTACACTCCTTATTCCCGAGGAGACTTCTGTGATTGTTTCAATGACCACCTGTTGTCCTTGAGAATGTAGAGGAGTAAAACTTTAATTTTGTAGATAATAAGCTGATTGTATGGATTCCAAGACTAATGATGTAATCATGTATAAACATAAATAAAGTAGAACAAAGGCATCAGGGTTCGCTCTTCCAAAATATGCAGGGTGTCCGCCTGGCCCCTGTTCCTTTTAAAAAATCATTAATCCTTTTGTGTCGCTTCATTTTGTGACTTGGGCAGTTTTGACAGACGCAGCACTCAGGTATGGTGGCAATTATGAGGCTGGCACAGGACTGGACAGTGTTTCTTTCTGTTGTACATAGGGTCACTATTGAGTGGGAGCCAACTTGATGGCACCTAACAACAACAACAAGAACTACATGACAAGAAAGATAACAAATAAGTTCTTCAAGCAGAAATAAAATAATACCATATGGAAATCTGAATGTATGCAAACAAATGAAGATCACCAGAATTGATTACTCTGTAGGTAAATAGATAACCATGTTGTTAAATAAATATGTGGTGGAAACATTTAACATTCTTGGTTGCTAACTAAAAGATTGAAAATTTGAGTCCATCCAGAGGTACATTGGTAGAAAAGCCTAGTAATCTACTTTTGAAAAAATCAGCCCCTAATTGGAGCACAATTCTACTCTGACACACATGAGGTTTGCCATGAGCTGGAATTGACTTCATGATAACGGTATAACTAAATATATCAACATTTTAAATTATTATTTAAATCCTCTAAAAAGGCACTTGAATGTTACACAGAAGAACAGATTTCAGAGCTTGTACCATTAAAATAATTTAAATGGATATCAATAGTACAAAGTCTGGACAGTGTTTTAAATATAACACCCACTGAAGGTAGACACTGAATTATGGTGTTGGAGAAGAATGCTGAGAGTACCATGGTCTTATCTTTAATAAGTTAAAGATATACATTATACACCCTAGACCAAACCACCAAAACCAAACTCACTGTTGTAGAGTCTATTAGATTTATAGCGACCCCTCCTTGGGTTTCTGAGGTGGTATCTCTATGGAAGTAGATGGTCCAGTCTTCTTTCCAAGGAGTGGCTGGTGGGTTTGAACCATTAGCTTTCTGGTAAGCAGTCAGATGCCTTAGGCACTAGGCCACATTTGAAAGGTTATGCTCGTAAGCTGACAAGAATCTAAAATTGAGTAATTTGTTGTTGTTAGGTGTCATTGAGTCATCTCCCACTCACAGCGACCCCACAGAATGAAACACTGCCCAGTTCTGTGCCAGCTTCATGATCCTTGCTAGACCTAAGCCCATCGTTGCAGCCACTGTGTCAACCCATCTCATTGAGGGCCTTCCCCTTCTTGGTTGACCCTCCACTTTACCAAGCGTGATATCCTCCAGGGAATGTTTCCTTCTGACACCAAGACTAAAGTAGGTGAGATGAAGTCTGGTCATTCTCTCTGCCAAAGATCTTTCTGGCTGCACTTCTCCCAGGACAGATTTGTTAGTCCTTTTAGCAGACCATGGTACTCTCAACATTCTTCTCCAACACCACAGTTCAAAAGAATCAACTCTTCGTTGGTCTCTCTTATTCATTGGCCAGCTCTCACATGCATAAAAGGAGACTGAAAATACAATGGGTTGGGTTAGGCACAACTTAGTCTTCAAGGAAACATCTTTGCTCATCATCAATTAAAAGAGGTCTTTTCAGCAGATTTGCCCAATACAATATGCCATCTGATGTCTTGACTGCTGCCTCCATTGGTGTTGATTGTAGAACCAAGTAATATGAAATCCTTGACAACATCAATCTTTTCTGCATCCACCATGAAGCTGTTTATTGGACCAATTGTGAGGATTTTGGTTTTCTTCACATTGAAGTGTAATCCGTACTGCAGACCATAGTCTTTAATCTTCATCGGTAAGTGCTTCAAGTCATACTCACTTTCAGCAAGCAAAGTTGTGTCATCTGCATATTGCAGGTTCTCCAATTCTGATGCCACATTCTTATTCATATAATCCAGCTTCTCAGATTATTTGTTCAGCATACAAATTGAATAAATATGGTGAAAGGATACAACCTTGATGCACTCCCTTCTTGATTTTGACCCTTGTATTATCCCCTTGTTCTGTTTGAACGACAGTCTTCTGATCTATTGTACTCCTCGTGAGTATAATCAAATGTTCTGGAATTCCCATTCTTTTCAATGTCATCCATAATTTTTTATTATCCACATAATAAAATGCTTTTGCTTAGTCAATAAAGCATAAGCAACCATCTTTCCATATGGAAAAACCATCCTCCTCATATTCTTTTCTATTAGCTAAGATCTATCTGACATTAGCAATGATACCCCTCATTCCATGTCCTTTTCTGAAACCAGCTGGCATTTCTGGAAGCTCTCTGTAAATATATTGCTGCAATCATTTTTGAATTGTCTTCAGTAAGAGTTTACTTTCATGTAATATTAATGATATTGTTCAATCATTCCCACATTCTGTGGGATCACTTTTCTTTGGAATGAGTACAAATATGGATCTCTTCCAGTCACTTAGCTATCTTCCAAATCTCTTGGCATAACCTAGTGAGTGTCTCCAGCAGGGCATTCATTTGTTGAAACATCTGAATGGGTATTCCATCAATTCCTGGAACCTTTGTTCTTCACCAATTCCTTCAGTGCAGCTTCTACTTCTTCCTTCAATGTCATTGGTTCTTGATCATATGCCACCTCCTGACATGGATAAACATCGACCAATTCTTTTTGGTACAGTGACTCTGTGTGTTCCTTCCATCTTCTTTTGATGCTTCCTGCATCATTCAATATTTTGCCCATAGAATCTTTCAGCATTGCAACTCGAGATTATTTTTTTTTTCCTCAGTTCTTTCAACTTGAGAAATGCTAAGCATGTTCTTCCCTTTTGATCTTCTAACTCCAGGTCTTTTCACATTTCATTACAGTAATTGGCTTTGTCTGCTTGAGCTGCTCTTTGAAATCTTTTGTTCAGCTCATTTCTCCCATTTGCTTTTGGTACTCTCCCCTCAAGGGCAAGTTTCAGAGTCTCTTCTGACCCCCTTTTTGGTCTTTTCTTCCTTTCTTATCTTTTTAATGATCTCTTGCTTTCTTCATGAATGATGTTCTGATGTCATCCCACAGTTCCTCTGGTTTTTGGTCACTGGTGTTCAATGCATCAAATCTATTCTTTAATTAGTCTCTAAACTCGGGATGGATATAATTAAGGTCATATTTGGGCTCTCATGAAATTGTTTTAATTGTCTTCAACTTCAACTTGAATGTGCATATATAAGAAGTTGATGCTCTGTTCCACAATCAGCTCATGGCCTTGTTTTGACTAAAGATATTGAACTCCATCACCTCTTGACACAGATATAATCAATTTGATTCCTGTGCAAGTGTATAGTTGTCACTTACATTGTTGAAAAAAGGTATTTGCAATGAATAAGTTATTGGTCTTGCAAAACTCTATCATGGAATCTCCAGTATTATTTCTATCACCAAGGCCATATTTTCCATCTACTGGTAACTGTTCTTTGTTTCCAACTTTTGTGTTCTAGTCACCAGTGATAATCAACACACCTTGATTGCATATTTGGTCAATTTCAGACTGCAGAAGTTGGAAGAAATCATCAATTTCCTCATCTTTGGCTTTGGTTTTTGGTATGTAACTCTGAATAATAGTAGCATTAACTGGTCTTCCTTGTAGACATATGGATATTATCTTATCACTGACAGCATTGTACTTCAGGACAGATCTTGAAATGCTCTTTATGAAGGTGAATGCCATACCATTCCTCTTCAATTTGTCATTTGGAATAATAGTAATAAAATGGAATAATAGTAATTTAAAAAATCACTCAATTATTTCAAAAGATTGCAGGAAAAAAATGGGAAAGAAAACAAAACAATTGAAACAGTGGAAAACCAATGAAAAGACAGTTGACTACAACTAATAAAATCATCACACTAAATATAAACGGTCTAAGCACAAGAGATTGTGAGATTGTATCAAAAAGCAAGACCCAAATGTATGCTGCATATGATAAACCAGATTAAATTTAAAGATAAAAAGTATTTAAAAGTACAGAATGAAAAATAATACATTATGCTAACACTAATCAAAATAAAGCTGGAATGACAATATTAACAGTAATCAAAACAGGTTTCAGACAAAAGAACATTGCTTGTGGTAAATAAGATAATTTCATGATAACAAAGGAGTCAATTCATCAAGAACATGTAATAAAATTTTTAACCATTTATGAATCTAATAACAGAGTTTGAAAATTCATGAAGCAAAAACTAATTTAACTGCAAGGAGCAATTGTCAAATCTACATGTTGAAGATTTATATACTCATCTCTCAACAACTGACACAAAAAGTAAAGAGAAATTAAGGACATAAAAGACATTAACCATAATGTCAGCCAAGTTGATCTAATTGATATTTACAGACCACACCACTCAATATTAACAGAATATACAGTTATCAAGACAGATCATATTCTGAATGAATAAAATAAAATAAAATAAATGAACTTAAAATGATTTATCATACTACAAATATGTCCCAGACCACAATGTAATTAAATAAAAAGAAATAAAAGAACATCTGAAAAAAACTCTAAATATTTAGAACTTAAATGACATATTTCTAAACAACACGTAAGTTGAAAAAAAATCAAGAAAACTTAGAAAAAATAGAATTAAATGAAAACAAAAATATAACAAATCCAATTATATTACTACAACTATATTATATAACTACAATTATATTACTACAACTAATGCAGACTTTGGAATGAAATGCTTATGATAGAAAACAAGAAATATCTCAAACCAATGACCTCAGTTTCAACTTTCTACCTGGTTCTTTGAGAAAATAAATAAAATGGATAGGATTCTAGCCACACTGACTAGGACCAAAATGAGAAAAGACACAAATTACTAGAGGCAAGCATGAGAGAGATTGTATCATTACAGATTCTTCAGATAGTAAAAGGATATTAAGTGAACATTATGAACAGTCCTATACTAATATAGATAAAGTGGACAAACTCCTTGAAAGGTGCAAACTACCAAAGCCAGAAGAAATAAAACATTTGAATAATCTTGTGTAACATTAAAAATTGAGTTTGTGTTTAAAAAGTTTCCCACTAAGAGTAAACAAACTAACAATCTTCCAGGACAAGATGGCTTTATTAGTGAGTTCTGCCAAACCTTTGAGGAAGAAATAATACCAATTTTACACAAACACATCTAGAAAATTGAAGAGGAGGAAAACACTTCTCAACTCAGAAGAGGCTATCATTACCCTGATACCAAAAAAAAAAAAAAAAAAGGACAAAGACCTTGTATAAAAATAAAACTACAAACTAATATCCCTAAAACAGAGATGTTGTTGTTATGGTCTTATGTGCCATCAAGTCAACTCTAACTCACAGCAACCTTATGTACAACAGAACAAAACACTGCCCAATCCTGTTTCAGCCTCGCTATCCCTGCTATACTTGAGTCTATCATTGAAGCCACTGTGTCAATCCATCTCACTGAAGATTTTTTCGTTGACCCTCCACTCTACCAAGCATGATATCCTTCTCCAGGGAATGGTCTCTTCTGATAACACGACCAAAGTAGGTGAGACGAAGTCTGGCCATTCTCTCTTCCACGGAATATTCTGGCTACACTTCCTTCAGCACATATTTGTTCGTTCTTGTGGCAGTCAATGGTTCTTTCAACATTCTGTGCCAATATCAGAACTCAAAAGGAACTCAAAAGCATCAGTTCTTCTTTGGTCTTCCTTACTTTTTCTCCACTACTCACATGTATATGATGTGATTGAAAATACAACTCACAATGAGATTTCACCTATTAGAATGACCAAATTTATAAAGACTGACCATACCAAGTGTTGAGGAGGTTGTAGAAACTGGAATTTTTATACACTGTGTTTGGGAAGGAAAAATGGTATACAAGCACTTTAGAAAATAATTTGTCAGTTTCTCCAACATTAAACATATACCTACAATAGGATTGAAGCATTCCCTCTCAGGATATTTACTCAAGAGAAATGAAAGCATGTATCTACACAAAAACTTGTACGTGAGTGTTGATATTGTTTTATTTGCAATAGCCAAAATATGAAAAGTAAATCAAACATTCATTAATAGGTAAATGGGCAAACAACTGCTGTCATATTCTTACTGTTGAAAATGTATTTTATTCTCTAGAACTTGCTGGAGTTGAAAAGCCTCTTTAAAAGAGTTAGCGTCAAAAAAGCTTGCATGCTTCCACTCAGACCCTCCTCCTCCCTTGTTTTAAATTATTCTTTTGACTTCACTGGTATCCATATTCCTGCTTGCACATTTGTTCGCTTGCTTAGAAGTTTTAGTTGAGAAATTAAACAGACCCTTTTGGTAAATGTGAGTGCATTGGTAAGTCTAAGGCATTCTGTGCATCCTGCTCTGACATAACCTCAAAATATATGAAAAATGTTTCATTTTGTTTTTCTCTCTCTTTTTGCCATCTCTCTCTTAGAAAAACTCTGTGTGCCTTTGTTCAGAGAGTATCTCCTAGTTTTTTTACATGTGCTTCCATCTATGGACTTTTTCTGAAACCAAATAAACCCTATAAAATTAACCATGTAAAAATATTATTGTAAACAATATATTACAATACAACTGACCAACAACAATAACAACAAAGAACAATCAATTTGTGCCACAATATGGATGAATCTCATCATAATTTATGCTGAGTGAAAGAAATCAGAAATATGAGTGTACATAATACTATGTGAAGGAGAGATTATAAAGGGGAGTGAGAAGACTTTGGGGATAATAGACATGTTCATTATCCTAGTTATGATATGTTTCATGGGCTTTTACATATGTCAAAACCTCTACTATAAATATGTACAATTTATTGCATGTCAACTCTACTTGTATTTTACAAAACTGGTATGACTATATTAATAACGAATCTATTTGGAAGGAGAGTAAATCTCAATGAAAAATAAAATAAAACCTAAATCCAATTACAATAGAAAGCATACATGTCAATAATAAATCAATTAATAAATATTATAGAAAAACTTTCTGTCTGCATAACAGTGTTGTGACACAATTTCAGAGTGAGAAGAAAAGTTTCCCCAAAAAGCAGAAGTCTAAAACTGAAGCATTTTGAAAGCTAAAAATGTTAGAGAACTGAAGGCTTTGATGCCTGTAGGAGCTGCAAGATTGATAGCAAAAAAGTGACAAACAACAAGATGTATTGGAGATGATCATTGATACACTGTACATAGAAAGGAGAGGCAATGAAGGGCAACTGTGGGATATAAATCTGTCAGAGTTGATAGGAGCTAACTTATAAAGTGCTTCGGATTTCAGACTACAGACCTTGGACTCATTCATGAGCAGTATTGTTCCTCGACCTCGTATTACTCAGTGTTACAGAAGTATGGAGCTCTTGAGTAGTGCAAACTGAAATGTTCACAACTGCTAGCCAAAAGGTTAAAAGTTCAAGATCACCCAGAGGTACCGTGGAAGATAGCCTGGCAATCTACTTCCAAAAAATCAGCCCTTCAAAACCCTTGGAATACAGTTCTACTCTGACACTTATGAGATCGCCATGAGTCAGTCAACCTGATGGCAACAGATGATACATCAGTGTACTCAAATTCCTTTTAGAATACTTATTGTAAGATTCTGTGTCACTAATGTCAGACAAGCAAGGGGAAAAACAGATTGATTGCCATGGATGGTAAGGGAAAAACTCATTCAAAACCCAGCTACTCCTCTCTCAATACCTCAGGATTCCAGAATTCGCTGGTTAAGGCTATTCTAGTCCCTTCTTGTCATGGAATAACAAGACTATTAGTGACACATTTCTGGACACTTAGAAAGAAGAATGTTCTTTGAAATCAGAAACATCATTTTTTAACTGCGTTATCTTAGAAAGTTATTTGGTTTATCTGATCTTCAATCAATTTTTTCACCTTAAAATGGACTAAATATCCACAATATAGGTTTTTTATCCAAAATTTTATGAGGTAACAGATGCTAAGTAACAGGCACATTATTCAGGATGCGGTAGCTGTCCAATAATTGTTAGTATCTCTCTAATTTTCATCTCCACAAACATTGATTTGACTCACAATTTGAGAATGAATCTATGAAAGGCAAAAATGACCTACTGCTTGACAAAATACAAGTGGGAATTTGTGTTAGAAGGAAAGGAAAACTTACCACCTAGTAGGATATAGTCAATTTCAATGGATAGTATATCCTCAACAATGCTTCTTATCTTAAGGATTAATTTGTTATCTAGCAATATATAACAAAAATAATGTCCAAAAAGGAAATTACAAAATATTTTTAACAGTTATAACACAATATGAATATTTATAGAGCAAGATCAACAAATGTTAGCTTTCAAAAAGTATAATAAATAGGGAGGCGGGGCAAGATGGCGGACTAGGCAGAAGGA
>NW_006921748.1:7090724-7095748 GCF_000298275.1 Orycteropus afer afer
AAAAAAAAAAAAAGTATAATAAATAAATTGATAAATTCCTGGAAAGACTAAGGGAAAAAAATAGAGAAGGCATAAATTATTAATTTTAGAAAAAGAACAAGGAATATCCTTTTAAGTCATATAGATATTAAAACAATCATGAGAGGATTTTTTGAAAATGGTATGCTAATAAATTTGAAAATTCAAATAAAAAGAAAAATTTTCAGAATTGAAACAAGATGAAATAGAAAATTGGGATAGCTCTGTGGCACAGAAAACAAAGCTAGAGTTAAAAACTTTCTACAGGAAGATTCCGGGCCCAGAGAGAATGCAAGAATTGAACCAATAGAACTATTTGTGTATATAGATAGTATGACTGTATGTAAAGGACATTTTAAAATAATATATTTTAAAGTGGTGAGAATTAAAAGTATATTTTAAGAAATTGTTGCATAGCAAGTCAATACATAAAAATTAAGTAAGGTGACTCTTGAAGGAGATTCTCATATACATGGTCACCTAATTTGTGACAAAAATAGCAAATTGAAGAAATGATGGTATTTTGTATGGTATTTCTATGATATTTTCACAGGGAAAAAAATGAATCATGACCATTATCATCTCTAATTATAATCAAAAAACAATTCCACATATAGATCTAAATATGAAAAGTTAAACAATAACACTTTAAAACTAGAACAAAAGAGAAAAACACTATTAATAGAGTAAATACACAAGACACACAATGTGAAAAAAATATTTGAAGTTCATATAAATGATAATGGACCTGTATACAGAACATATAAACAATACCCACAAATAAATAATAAGAAGGTAAATAATCTAATACAAATATGTTGTTGTTGTTGTTATGTGCCGTCAAGTCGGACCTGACTCATAACGACCCCTCCTTGGGTTTCTGAGGCACAATCACTACTGAAGTAAATTGCCCCATCTTCCTTCCAAGGAGTGGCTGGTGGGTTTGAACTGCCAGCCTTCTGGTTAGCAGCCAAGTGCCTTAGCCACTATGCTACCAGAGCTCCCAATACAAATATAGGAGAGTCTTAAGCACTTTACAAAAGAAGATATGCATTTAGCCAATAAACAATGAAATGTTCTCAACTTAACTGGTTATCAGGGAAATGCCACCATGCAAACAACAGAATGGTAATATTAAAAAGATAAAAGACAACAATAGTGTCAGTGAAGATGTACAGCAACTGAAACTTTCAAAGAATGCTGATACAACTACTGTAGAATTTTTTTTGACAGTATCTACTAATGTTGAGCATGTACGTAGACTTGAACCCAGCAATTTGACTCCAAAGTATATATCTAACAGAATTACATACATGTATTTACTAAAGATTATGGAC
The DNA here is from genome assembly GCF_000298275.1 of Orycteropus afer afer. NCBI lineage: Eukaryota > Metazoa > Chordata > Mammalia > Tubulidentata > Orycteropodidae > Orycteropus > Orycteropus afer. Next base: position 7,092,080 of record NW_006921748.1, read on the forward strand.
AAAAATGATGACAAAATCATTGTAAAGATCCCAAACTGAAAACAATAAATAAACTGGATAAGCATAGTAGATGGATCCACAGTAGAACAGGTAAATGAACTGTGTATATTCATACAATGTTATATAATACACCAATGAGAATGTGCTACCTACAACAACATTCAAGGACATTGATGAGTCTCACAAACATAATGTAATCAAAATAAAAAACATAGAATACATTTTAATTTTGTATAATTTATAAACTTTCCCTTTCTTGTGCCACCTTTTTGTATCTTGCTTGTATAATTCCAGTAATGTAAAGTTCTAAAACAAGCAAAACTAATCTATGGTGTTAGAAGTCAGGACTAAAAAAAAAAAAAAAAAAACTCACTGCCATTGAGTCAATTCTGACTTCTCGCAAGCCACATTGTGTTTCCAAGGTGGTAAATCTTTACAGAAGTAGATTGCCCAGTCTTCCTTCCACAGAGGGGCTGGTGGGTTTGAACTGCCAACCTTCTGGTTAGCAGCCAAATGCCTTAGGCACTGCATGTCCAGAGCTTCTAGAAGTCAGGATAGTAGTTACTTTTGGCAGTCAGTGGGTAATGACTGGAGAGGGATAAAAAAGGTTTTGGAAATGTTATATTGCTTGATGTAAAGTTGCTCAGTCAGCATGCTCATTGCATGAGTATGCTTTCTTTGTAAATATTTGTAAACCTGTATACTTATGAAAAGCTCTAGTAGTCCAGTGGGTAAGGCATTTGGTTGCCAATCAGAAGGTCAGCAGTTCAAACCTATCAGCTGCTCTGGGAAGGAAGATATGTCAATCTACTTCCCTAAAGATTTACATTATTATTTTAATGAAATGGGCAAAGACTTGGAGTTAGAAAACCAACAGGAAGAGCATGTTTGGCATTTCTTTTTTTCTAATCCATGGTAAATTCTACTTAGCTCCTGATGGCTGGTGGCCTGACACTGGCCCACAGATATCACAGACCCTGTCTCAACAAACAGCAAAGATCTATGATAGACTTCCCTTCTTGAGCTGTGTTCTATGATCCTTTGCCCACTCCTTCTCCAAACACAGCATAGTGCCTAAGGCATTTGACTGCTAGCCAGAAGCCTGGTGGTTGAAACCCACCAGCCATCCTTGGAAGGAAGGTTGGCAATCTACTTCCATAGAGATAATGTCTCAGAAACCCAAGGAGGGGCTGCTATGAGTCAAGTCTGACTCGATGGCAGTGAGTTGTTTGTTTTTTTTTTTTTCTTTTTTGTAGTTAGAACAGTCCATGATCTCAGGGCCCTAATATTTCTTCCAATATATGTAAAAAAATTCATCTAGAAACTACTTTATGGTAAGCGATAATGAGTATCACTCTTTAATATGTTCTATCTCCTATGGATTTTTTTTGGTTTTGCAAAGCAAAAACTTTATTTTCAAAGTGCGGATTTTTAACGGGAAGACTTTTTAGAAATAGTGAAAGAAGTTTATATGGATGGGACCTGGAAAACCCAACATAAGTTTCCTCTTACTGAATTTTGTTTACACATATTTGGATCAATAAAACCATAATTAGTGTATGTATTAGATGGATAAATCATTAAATGAATCAAGCAAAACAAAACAAAATGTAACAAAAAGCAATAGGTTTTTTTCAATTTGTACTTCCACCCAAGTTTGGGTTTGGAAGTAAGAATAGTCTCAAGGGAAAATAATGGCTTGCACAGCTGGGTCCAGAATAATTCTACGCAACATAGTATTTGAAAAAACAGAAGTCTCTGATAGCCTCCACTTCCGTAGAGTGTTGTACACATCAAGCATTTTATTCTCCTAATGAACTGGGAATTGAAAACGCACCTCCACAGGCCCCACACTGACCATTTTGGTAGATTCCTGGGGTGGGTCCCTAGAATCAGTACTGTTGAAGAGCACTGAACACTATAGGTAATTCTGAAGCAGATGATAGAAATCACACTGAGAAATAGTAAAAATGAGATTACTCCTTCGGACAACAGGTGGCAGTAACGTCAAAAGAAAGATGAAATTTTTAGCTCATGCAATAGTCAGGACAAAGCAGACCAAGGCATCTTTGACCTTTGCCCTCATCATGGGCACATTTTTGAACATAAAGAGCTTTTTTGAAAGATTGCTGGCTCAAAATATAATTCTTATTATATAGTTAGTAAAATAATGTCTTACTATTCTTTTACTTGATTATATTCATTTAGTAATTTTTTTTAAAAATTAAATTAAAAAAATTATATTATTATATTTTCCTTCTCTTCCAAAAAGTCTTCCTTACTCAAAGAGAATGGCATCTACCCTTTCACTTCTGCACAACTGGGCAAGAGAGTTACAATAATTATGATTTAGGTATATATGTTCTTCAGTATTTTATCTATTCAACAAATAACACTTAAGCTTATGCAATTTTATCAGGACAAATTCTGGGAAAACAATACTCACATACTTGTGAGGGGCATAGACAAATACAGGGATAAATAAAGGTAAAGCTATTTGATAAATGATGTAAATGGAGTGATAACATGATGTCTGTCCGTTCTTGGAGAATTAATGTTTTTCTACATCAGACAGCATAAGGGTTGAGCACTAAGTTTCTAAGAATAAACCAAACAATGGGATTGTGGAGAGGCAGCAGGGAGGAGTATTCACAGCAGAGAATATCCCATTATGCAAAAACCACCAAGACAAGAGATAGCATGGTGACTTTGGGAAATCATGGGTCATTTACTTTGGTTGGGCAGTTTTAGAATCCCTAACTGGAGCCAATGGTTAATGTGTTCAGCTGCTAAAATGTTAGAGGTTTGATTCCAACCAGTGGAGCCTCTAAATAAAGGTCTGTTGGTTTATTTCCAAAACAATTAGGCATAGGAAAGCCTTCACACACAGTCCCATTCTGAAATGCATGGGGTGGCCATGAGTTGGAAATAACTCCACTGTAACCTCCACTGCCCACTGACATTCACTTTGTATCAGTCAAAGACTATTTATTTTACATGAAGCATCTCTAATCCTCAGTAGCATATGTCAAGACAGCTATTAAAACCGTCAATCCAGTAAGGATGTTGGAAAAAATTTTAGAAAATAGAAGTTTCAAGAGATGCAAATTTTATCACTTTTCAGTTTATATACAATTCCTGTTCTACTGATTCTGGAAAAACAAAGAAATACCTACATTTCCTAGTATTTGGGTATTTTGTAGTTGAAATAGGATCGTATTTGGAAGTACTATAAGGCTGGGCAATCCTACTTCCGTAGTGATACTGCCTCGGAAACCCAAGGAGGGGTCGCTATGAGTCGGGGGCTGACTCGACAGCAAATAACAACAACAACAACAACAACATATAAAAATGACAGCAAATCAAATGTTCTTGTGGATTTAAAACTTTCTCATACTTTGTATTGACCTTATACTTAGATTGAAACATTCTCATTTCATCCTCCTAAACAACTCATAGGAAGTTCATATTAATATTCATACTTTACAGATAAGGAAATTGAGATACAGGGAATGTAAGTGACTTGTATCTACAGAGCTAATAAATGTCAGACAGATAGAGCAGATGGCAAGACAAAAAGAGTAAAATATCATTAAGACTATTTAAATGGATAACATGTAAAAAGAAGATACTTTAGCTTTGTAATGATATTTTCTTTTCTTTTCTTTT
>NW_006921748.1:7098908-7109589 GCF_000298275.1 Orycteropus afer afer
CTTAGGGGTCCAAGATTATCTTCTGTGTCTGTGTTAATTGGTTTCCCTTTTCTTTGTTGAAGAGGGTCTGTGCAGTCCTTCTGCCTAGTCCGCCATCTTGCAGGAACTCCATTTTATTTTCTTATATAAATTTAATGCATATTCATTATGGAAATTTGAAAAGAAAATAAGTTCTTGTAGTCCAAACAACTAAATACCATAACTGTTAATAAAGTAAAAGAAAAATTATCTAAAGCGAGGAATGGTAGGCACCTAACCATTTTATCCCTTCAAAATGTCTCAAAAATCATCCCTATCCCAATGGGGTGGGAAGAATAGCAAGTTAATGTCTAAAGAATGTTTTCTGAGATCATTATCCTTCACTAGAGAATATTTCTTTTTAAAAATATCCATAGAAAGTATCATAAGCAGTCAAATGGCTTAGGCATTACACTACCAGAGCTCCTGTTAAAAGTTACATTCTCTAAGTTTGCAGTGAAACTTCAAACTAACATTTTTTAAAAAAATAAGAATAGCCATAAACTTCCAGGTGGAGAATAATGAAAATGAAGACAAGTTCTATAAAGCAGACCAAAACAGTATCAGGAGGGAAATTCATTGCTTTGGAAATTTTTTAATTATAAAAATAGAAAACATAGAAGATATTCATTCTGAATTATTAACACTCTAAGCATCAAATGACAGGAAAAGTTAAGAGACTGACATTAGAAAGATGACAGAATTGTAATAAATATCTCAATCACATTTGAGTGATGTACAAGTAAAATTACTTCCATAGCAAGTGACAAAAACTTAGCTCAAACCAATTTAAACATAAGATTTTTTTTTTTAATTGAATACATTTGGGAGAGTTTAATAGAAAAGAGTGGAACACAGGAATCAGGGTTGCTGGGACACAAAGACCGAGAACTTGTGTGCTTGATGTTTCTAGTTTGTTCTCTCACTCTCTCTTTCTTACTCTTTTTCATTTCTCCTGGCTTCATTTCTTTATGTGACTGTAAAATGGCCATAAAAGCTGTAGATTCACAAAAGAGAATATATGTATGAACATATATAAGGTTGGCAGACAATATTTGTACATATGTATTTGTATGTGCTGCAAGAATGTCCCTAGAACTAACAAGGGCAAAGTTATGATAACTTCTTACCCACAGCCAGCCACCCTGAGGGAATGAGTTGTTGGACCTGTGGGCTCTAGACCATGGTTGCAGGAGACATCAAGCCCAATTGATATAAATACTACAGAAAACCATTGTTCTATATCCTACTTTGGTAATTAACTACTGGCATCTTAAAAGCTTGCAAGCAGCCATCTAGATGCAACAAGCAATCTGGAGCAGAAGGGCAGTATTTGCACAGGGAGATAGCTCAGAAGGCAGGATGCATAGGAAAGAAGGACACAAGAAAATGGTAATTACAGAGAGGAAGTGGGAAGAGAGCTATTATGTTGTGGGCATTTGCAATCGATGTCACAAACAAAATGTGTTTGAACTGCTGTATGGAAAACGAATTTGCTGTTGTAAATTTTCACCCAAATCACAATTAAAAAGAAAATAATAGCATTCGATTCTTTCAAACTTAGGAAAATAAAGAAAAGCTGAACATTCTTATCCTTTAAATTTGTGCCTTGAGAAGTAATAGGTTTTCTTCACAAGCTACACCTAGAACCACCCTGTAGAAGAACTATAAAAGACCTGAGTGTTTCACCTATATAAGAATGAAATATGTTTTCTCATCTTTGGACAAGAGTTTAAGTCTTCTTAAAAAATAATATGGAGCTCATTCTGGGAAGCCCAAATTGAAGAATAATCTGCCCCCCAAATCAAACCATCTTCCAGAAATGTGTAAGTTAGAGCCAAGTTCCATTTCTCAGCTAGAACTGAAAGAAATATTGTATTAAGACACCTGAGCATATAATATTTGCTTTTTAATATTGAACGTGAAATTGTTGCAAAAAGTACCAAAAACCTCTCATGGAAGTAGGTGAAAGCAAATAAACACTCAAAATTTCAAAGAAGAATTACATAGAGAGGTAAGGAAGTGATGAAAGAATTTATATTTAAAAAATTTAGAAGACAAGAAGATGGAGGACTATCAATGTGGCATCATGAGCATAGAGTTGCTCTAGGCCTTATATATGGACCTTGTTTCAAACAATAACTCAGATTTCACAGCCTCTTTTCATCCACCTCGGCAACACCCCCTGGAATTCATTACTAAATGCCTTCACCCTCAATTATGTCTTAGAAACCCTGAGGGATATTTCATGTGTGTTTATATCTAACCAGAGTCTACTATGATGTCCAGTGAGTTACCACATGATATTAGCTATTTCTTTCCGGATCTTTCTCTGGCTATCTGTTGGTCCACTGAACGTCATTGTCTTCCAGCAAACACTGAGATCTCTTACTGGACATCCTTCTGCTGTCCTTGTGTCATCAGAAATTACCTTCTTCTGCCAAAGTTCACTGTCCCCACTGAATCTAGAAATTGCCACTGGGAAATAAAATGCTGACTGTTTCCTGCTTCAATAGGAGCGTTCTTTTATGAGATACCAAAGTAGTTCTGCTCATAGCCCAGTGTTCCACAGAGTTTATGAGATGAAACAGTTCGTTCAATTTTTACTTCCAGCCTCCTGAAACAACACAGTATTCCAACATAAATCCAGATGGGATCTGGACAGTGAAATATATCTGAATGACAGATAATAAGCTCTCCTTAGAAATAGCTCTCCTCTTTGTCAACCAAGAAGATGTGTGTTTGCTTACTTCAATGGAGGTGAGTCCACTATTATATGTTCCTACTTCCTTTGAGTTGGTTGTTCTCCCAGACGTATGTTAAATTTTCTTCAGAGCAGAAAACTTGATTGAATCCAGGTGCTCTGATTCTCAGTTTATTTCTCTATACACTGACCATGGATGGTCTATTTTAAAAGGAAAAAAAAAAAAACAAGGGCAAATAAACAAAACTGTGTGCAAGTAGATGTCCCTGGGTGGCACAAATGTATTGTGCTTGACTACTAAAATAACATAAAGGTTGGTGATTTGAACCTATGCAACATGCCAGAGAAGAAAGGCTTGGTGATCTATTTTGTAAAGATTACAGACAAGAAAACCCTATGGAGAAGTTCTATTCTGCAACACAGAGGGTAGCCATGAGTTAGAATCCACTCAACAGCTGTGGGGTATGTGCAACTAGAGAGGATTAGATTATCATGAATTGGAACCGTTCTCTTTTCTATACTTCTCAATATAAATGGGGATTCACACTATCAGCCAGAAGTCATTGAAACTTTCCTTGGTCCAAAGTTCTCCCAGGTTTGCAAATGAAACTATCACTAGCTGTCAAGAACAACACAATATAGCACTAATTCAATTTTTTTTTTTTTTTGGTCTCATGTTGCTCTCTAATTGGTTCATGTGTGTCAGTCATCTCACTGACTAGACAGTGAATTTTGAAAAGACAAGAATCATGTCTTATGCTATTATGCCCCCACAGTCCCTTACATGGGGTTACACATGGAGCAGGGGCTCAGTAAACACTAATCTTCATTCATATCTACTCTACATGTGAAATCAATTTTTCCCTTTTCCCTGGATTGGACACTTAAATCACTAATGTAAAAATCAATTTGTATTAGAAATTTCTCAAATCATATTTCTATTTTATTAGCAAGTAATTTTCTGAATATGGCAGAAAAATATCTCTGTTAATGAATTCTGTTTCAAATGCTCTCATTATAAAACTTTCAATTCTCATTAACTAAATCAGGCATTAAAAATACAATGATAATAAAATGAAATGGGGAACTCTTGATATGATTACATTTGGGTAACATTCCTCTTTTAGTGAGAAAAAATTATGCCTGCATACATAACTTACACACCAGAAACAAGAAATACATTTTTCTATATGTTCTCATGGAATCAGTTGTCTCAATAAAATGTAGCCTAGCTAGAACTATGGATATAAGTATACACATGTGACAACTGGACAACCAATAAGGAAGGCTAAAGAATTGGTGCCTTTGAATTACAGTGTTAGTGAGGAATAGTAAATATACCATGGACTGCCAGCAGAACAAGCAAATCTGTCTTAGAAGAAGTAAAACCAGATTGCTCCTTGGAAGCAAAGAGGACAAGACTTCATTTCACATACATTGGACATGGTGGCAGGAGGGGCCAGTTCTAGGAGCACAACATGATGTTTGATAGAGGGTCAGTGAAGAAAAGAAAGACCCTCAACAAAACGGATTGATACAGTGGCTTCAACAATGAGCTCAAACATGGCAAAAATTGTGAGGATGCTGCAGGGCAGGACAGTGTTTTGTTCTGTTATACATAGGGGTGCTATGAGTCAAAACTAACTTGATGGTACCTAACAACAACAATCTACTCCAGGACTTCTACCGTACTTTTCTGGAAATGTAAGAAAGAAAGAACACTTAAGTAAGTAGCATAGGCTTCTAAAAGTATTGCCCCTTCCCTAAGTATTCACCCTCTCTCTTCACATATGATTTTCCCTGGAGGAAGATGGAAAAAAGAAAAAAAGATGACTAATAAATCATTCCATTCTGGTAGATTTAAATCATTATTATAGAATCATAAAATGTCAGCACTAGAAGTAACCTCCAGATCAGTCCAGACCTACCTACTATATAACTAAGAGCAAGGGCAGCAAAGACGTGAACTGATTTACTCAGAATCTGCTGCTAATTGAAAACAGAGGCAGAATAACTCAACCCCTGACTCACACAATAACAATCTCTCTAACACTCTCCAACAAGCAGATTGTTCAAAAGCACATTGAATCCATCTCTTAAACAGCCTTTGTTGTTGCTGTTTCCTGTTTGTTGATATTGCATTCTGGTAGGTCACAGATCTGTTTACCTCCATTTTACCTTCCAATAGATGCCTCCTAGGAGCTCTGGTGGCACAGTGGGTAGGGCATTTGGTTGCTAACCAGAGGTCAGTGGGTCAAACCCACTAGCTGCTCTATGGGAGGAAGATGAGGAAATCTACTTCTTTAAAGATTTATATCCTTGGAAATCCTATGGGGTGGTTATGCATCAGTGGGTTTGGTTTCTGATTTTTCGTCTACTGCTTCCTGATGTCTCTATGAAGAGAGCCTGGGTTAAGGAAAGAACCAGAGAAGACCTAGGAGCAAGACTTGTCCTAACACTAAGGTTTCTGTGAGATACTGACTAAATCTTTTGGGGCTTCATTTCTCCACCACAAAAACAAATGGGGAAGGGGAGTTCCAGTAAGATGGCAAAATAGACAGAAAGACTGCACAGACGTTCTTCTTCAACAAAGAAAAGGGGGACCAATTAACATAGATTCAAAAGATAATCCTGGAGCCCTGAGGTTTGAAGGGAAGGATATGGAAGTGTACTAAAGTCCAACTAGTAGAAGAATTTACATGAAAACACCAAAAAAAGAGATATGTGTAGCTGCGGTCTAGCAGCAATCCTGATGATCAAACAGTTTGGATATTGCCAAGTGGTGCTAGGACCTAAGAATTAACCTAAAAATCAGCTCTGCTAGCCAGGGACTAAATGGAGGACTGCACTGGTGGCTGATGAATTAAAGAGGAAGCAGCAAAGAGGAAGGTGGGCTGAGGTGGGGACTTTTGCCTGTCTGGAGGATGAAGCCATTTTGAATATTTACAAGCAGTTTGACCATTTTGGATATTTAAAGTGACAGTATTCTGCCAGATTCCAGGGATTTAAGAATAGGCTCCACTTACCGTGAACCACAAGGACATTGTGATGGATGCCATTGACTGGAAAGGTGCTATATTCCCCTTGTTACTCTTATACCACACATCCCCTTGGTGAATGGAAGTGAAGTTATCCCTCACTACCTCCCACCTTCTGGGCCAGCAGGAATTCCATCCTAGTCTGTGGGCTCGGACAGAGCCTGGGTACCCTGCCCACCTTGCCCAGATTTTTCCCCCCTTTTTAGTTTGTTTGTTTTTGTCTGTTTTAAAATCATCATCATCATCATTATATTTGTTCTTTTTATTATTATTCTTTATTCTTCCCTTCCCAGGTTCTACTTTTCAGCTTTTTCTCTCTTCCCTGTTCCTGGTTCCATTTTTTTTTTTCTTTCTCCTAGTTAACCCCATTCCTTGTTTTTCTTTTTGCATTTTTCCAATTTTTTCTTAATTATTCTCCTACTCTGCCTTTTTTCTCTTATTGCTCTTTTCCCAGATATATTGTGAGTTTTTTTTTTTTTTTTTGTTATTGTTGTTGATTTTGCTTTTTCCTTTGCTTTGCTTTTCTTTTTCCATTTTTTGGTGATTGTTGCTGTGGGTTTATGTGGTGTGATTTTATCCACCTCCTTTTATTTTTTGATGGTTTTTGATTGTTGTTTTTGTCTACCTAAGTGGAAGGCAGGAACCATGCTCAAACAATGCAATCACACCTGGATCTGCTGTGGCTCCACTTATTGATTGAGAGCCACCACTTCCTTCATCACCAATTGGCCAAAAATAAATGACCACCAAGAAGAGCCTGACTCACCCTTACTGCTCTTCAGGAACAGTAACAGAGATCTAAGTACAACAATGTTACAATGTCTCAGAGACAACAGACCATCACAGTCCACACAAAGAAGCAAGAAAAAGTGGTAGAAACAAAGAAGCAGGATACAGTCCCCAAAAATATCTCTGAGGAAGAAGCAGCATTGGAACTCCCTCATAAAGAATTCAAAAGAATTATATTTAGGTATTTTCAAAGGATTGAGAGATAGATCAAGGAAAACACTTACAAAATTAAGGAAAACACAGACAAAGCCTTAGAACAATAGCAAAAGACAACATAAGAACAAAATGACAAAATAAATGAAAAATTAGAAATTATTCAAAATCTACTGATAGAAATCAAGAAAATTAATACTAAATTTTCAGAAATCGATAACATATTGAAAAGGCAAAAGAGTAGAATTGAATGGATGGAAGACAGACTTCATGAGATTGAAGATAAATACCTGAATACTTCTTTGGAAAGGGGTAAATAAATTAAAAAAAAAAAAGATCAACAACACAAAATGAAAAGGCCTAAGGTTCACGTGGGATACCATAAAAAAGAATAACCTACATGTAATTGGAATTCTAGAACAACAAGAGGAAAATAAAATCACTGAGAAAACTGTCCAAGATTTATTGGACGAGAACTTCCCTGATGTGATGAAAAATTAGAATATATCCATTCAAGAAGTCCAATGAACCTCAAACAGGATAGACCCCAAAAGAAAATCACTAAGACATATCATCATCAAATTCATCAAAACCAAAGACAAAGACAGAATCCTGAAACCAGCATGGGAAAAGCAAAAAGTTACGTACAGAGGATAACCAATACATATAAGTTCTGATTTCTCAGCAGAAATCATGCAAGTGAGAAGGCAATGGGATGGTGTATATAAAACCCTGAAAGAGAAATATTTCCAACCAAGAATTATATACCCAGAAAAATTGTCCCTCGAATATGATGGTGAAATTAGGAGATTTCCACATAAGCAGAAATTAAGGGAATTAGTTAAAAGCAGACCAACCTTACAAGAGAAACTAAAGGGAATCCTTTGAACAAAGAACCAATAATAGTAAACAACAACTGATCATTAATACTCAAGATGACATAACCCAGAAACCACAAGGTAAGGCCATATCCAGAGTAAAATGAGCTTACAAGATTATAATCAAGGAACCAGAAACATCAATTAGCAAATGAAGAAAACTGCAAACCAAAAAGAGGGAAAATACTGTGTAGTTACAGAACTTCTAAATGGTGAGGAAATCAAAAGAGTTGCAAGATAGAATGGAGTGTTCTACATTCAGGGAAAATTTTACATCACAGGGGAACCTCAGAGAAAAATGACAAACCTTCACATCACAATAAAAAAGAGGACAAGCACAAATATTCAGCAAATATTAAAACAACAGCAATAAAGGAAATGATAACATGATTCATAAACGTAATGAGCTCAACACAGAAAATATATGGAACAAAGAAACCAGGGACATCATGAAAAAACACATAATAAAATGACAGTACACAATTCATACTTGTTAATAATACCCTGAATTTTAATGGATTAAATGCACCACTCATGAGATGGAGAGTTGCAGACCAGATAAGAAAAAGTAACCCATCAATATGCTGTCTACAAGAGACACACCTTACAGACAAAGACAAAAATAGACTAAAATTCAAAGGTTAGAAAAAGATATATCAAGCAAATGGCAACCATAAAAGAGCAGGAGTGGCAATACTAATTTCTGATCAAATTGACTTTAAGACAAAAAACACCATACAAGACAAGGAAGGACATTACATAATGCTTAAAGGATCAACTGAAGAAGAAGTTATAGCCATAATAAATATCCATGGACCCAATGCAAGAGCTCCAAAATACATAAATCAGACTTTAAAAGAGTTGATAAGGCAAATAGATGACTCCATAGTCACAATGGGAGACTTTAATGTACCACTTTCAATGAAAGGTAGAACAACTGGAAAGATACTCAACAAAGATGCAGAAGAGCTAAACAATACAATCCACCAACTTGACTTTATAGACATCTACAGAGAATTTCACCAAACAACAGTACAATATACATTCTTTTCCAGTGCACATGGAACATTCTCCATGACAGACCATATGTTAGGCCATAAAGTAAGCCTTAATAAATTTAAAAACATTGAAATACTCCAAAACACCTTCTCAGAGCACAATGCTATCAAATAAGAAATCAACAATAGGAAGATCAACAGAAAAAGGAAAAACATATGGAAACAGAACAATACCCTCCTTAAGAAAGACAGGGTAAGAGAAGGAGTAGAAAATGAAATTTAAAAAAAAAATTCCTTGAATCAAATGAGAATGATAATACAACATACCAAAATCTTTGGGACACAGCAAAAGCAAGGATCAGAATCCAGTTGATAGCAATAAATGCATACATCAAAAAAGAAGAAAGAGCCAAAATCAGGACTTTAAACCAACATCTCCAACAATTAGAAAAAGAACAGCAAGAAAAGCCTACAGTCACCAGAAGAAAGGAAATAATAAAGATTTGAGCAGAAATCAATGAAACAGAAAATAGAAAGACAATACAAAAAAATCAACAAGACTAGAAGTTGGATTTTTAAAATATTAATAAAATGGACAAACCACTGGCAAATTTAACAAAGGAAAAGAGGGAGAGAATACAAATAACATGAATAAAAAATGAAATGGGTGACATCACAAAAAAACTAACTGAAATAAAAAGGATATCAGGATACTATGAAGAACTGTACTCCAACATATTTGAAAATCAGGAAGAAAGGGACAGATTTCTAGACACACAACTTACCTGAACTAACACAGATGGATGTGGAAAAGTTGAACAGATCCATAACAAAAGAAGAAATTGAATAGGTTGTAAAAACATTACCAACAAAAAAAAAGTCCTGGCCCAGACAGTTTCACTAGAGAATTCTACCAAACATTCAGAGAAGAACTTATATCAATCCTACTCAAGCTATTCCAAAAGATAGAAAACGATGAAATCCTCCCAAATTCATTTTATGAAGCAAGCATAACCTTGATACCAAAACCAAGCAAAGATATTACTCAAAAGGAAAACTACAAACCAATATCCCTCATGAATATAGATGCAAAAATCTTCAACAAAATTCTAGCCAATAAGACTCCAACAACATATCAAGAAAATAATTTACTATGACCAAATGGGGTTCATATCAGGTATGCAAGGATGGTTCAACACTAGAAAAACAATCAACACCATCCACCACATAAATAAAACAAGGGAAAATAACCACATGATCATATAAATCAATGCAGAAAAGGCATTTGATAAAATCCAACACCGATTTCTGATTAAAACTCTCAGCAAAACAGAACAGAAGGAACATATCTCAACATAATAAAGGGGATATATGCAAAACCAATAATAATAATAATAAAACCATAATAAAAGGTATATATGCAGTCAGCCGCAGGGATCCAGGTGAGGAGAGGAACTCAGGCACGCTCAACGCAGCAGTGCGAGAGAGCAGGAAAAAGGGGATTAAAAGCCAGGAACCTGGACAGAGGAGCAGTCAGCCACAGGGATCCAGGTGCGGAGAGGGAAATCAGGCATGGCCAAAGCAGCAGGGCAGGAGAGTGGGAGAAAGGGGATAAAAAAGCCAGGGACCCTGACAGAGAAGCAGTCAGCCACAGGGATCAAGGTGAGGAGAGGGAACTCAGGCATGCCCAAAGCAGCAGGGTGGGAGAGTGGGAGAAAGGGGATTAAAAGGCCTAGGAATCAGGACAGAGGAAGAGTCAGCAGCAGGGACCCAGATAAGGGTGGTATGAGAAGTTTCCCACAGGGAGGCAAACTTGTCTGTCAGTTTGTCCTACTGTGGTGACGTGTTGATGTGAGTTTTGAGGCTGAGCCACTGGTGTTTCTAACCCAGCGGGATGCACATGGTGCACAGGTATCATTCCAGCTTACAGACTGAGACAGACTAGGAAGAAGGAAGAGGCCATCCACTTCTCAAACAACTGGCCAGGGAAAACCTTATGAATAGCAAAGAAACACTGATACATTACCATGCAATTTTATGAATAGTCCAGTTAGGTTAGAAGGCTCTCAAAATAGGACTGGGAAAGAGCTGCATCATCTGAGT
>NW_006921748.1:7113696-7157495 GCF_000298275.1 Orycteropus afer afer
ACTCAGTCAAAAATCTACTGGAACTAATTGAGAGATTTAGCATCGTGGCAGGATACAAGATCAACACCCCAAAATCAGTTGGATTCCTCTACACCAGCAAAGAGATTGCTGAAAAATAAATAAGGAAATCAGTACCATTTACAATAGCTACCAAAAAAAATTAAAATATTTGGGAATAAATAAATCTTACCAGGGACACAAAAGACCTATACAAAGAAAACTATAAAACACTACTTCAAGAAACTATAAGAGATCTACATAAATGGAAAACATACCATGCTCATGGATAGGAAGATTAAACATTGTAAAAATGTCAATTCTATCCAAAGCAATCTATACATTCATTGCAATCCCAATTCAGATCCCATCAACATTCTTTAAGGATATGGAAAAAAACAATCCTTAATTTTATATAGGAAAGAAAGGGACCTCGGATAAGCAAGGTCAATCACAGAAGGAAAATATTGTATTAGTCCGTTATTGTAAAAAGTCAAGGAAACGTTTACATATGAAGGAAATTTTCTTTGTTGGTTACCAGAGGTGGGTGTGGAGGGGAGGGAACACTGATAGATAGGTAGAGACAAGTATTGATTTGGATGAAGAGAAAGATAATGTACCAAATGTGAGTGATCAACATGGTGGGCTTGAGGAAGAGGAAGACATAGAGAGATGCAAGAGAGGTACAGACAACAAAGGCAAACCCTTTTGCACATACAGTACTGTGTTGTCAGTGAAAACAAACATGGATATACAGATGGATAGATGGATGTACACACTGGACTATTAGGTATGTCTATGCAGGGGGTGTGTGTCCAAGATCATGTATTGGGTTGGCAGACAATATTTCTACAAGTTTATTTGTATGTTCTGTAAGAATTCTCAGGTATGTAGTAGAGCTGACAAGGGACAAGGTTGTAGTCACTTCTTGGCCACAACCAGCTACCCACAGGCAGTGAGTAGTTGGACCTGTGGGTCAGGACCATAGTTGCAGAAGATATTAAGCTCAATTGGCATAACATACTACACAAAACATTGTTCTACCTCCTACTTTGGCAAGCAGAGACTGGGATCTTAAAAGCCTGCAAGCAGCCATCAAGAGGCAACAACGGGTGTCTCCTTGTCCATGTTGTGGTTGCTATGTGTCGTCAAGTCAGCCCTGACTCATAGCACCCCTCCTTGGGTTTCCGAGGCAGTATCACAACAGAAGTAGATTGCCCAACCTTCCTTCCAAGGAGTGGCTGGTGGATTTGAACTGCCAGCCTTCTGGTTAGCAGTCAAGTGCCTTAAGCACTATGCTTCCAGAACTCCTAGCAAAGAATAATGAAAAAAAAAAAAAAACCCTAAGATTTATGGAAACAATTAGGTTAACCAACTGGTACACCATATGATCATCAGCCTATATGACTATGAGACCAGAAGAGTTAGACGGTGCCTGGCTACCACTGTCAAACACTTAGAGAGGGATCTATGTTGGAGATCCTAGATAGAATGGGAAAACAATGTGGAACAAAACTCAAAATCATTTGAAAAAAAAAAAGGGACCAGGTTTGCTGGTCTGATAGAGCCTGATAGAAGCACTGAGACTATGGCCCCTAGCTGCCCTTCCGGTCTGGAATTCAACCCCCACCCATGGTTTCCAGCCAAACAAAACACAGGCATATGAGGTGAACCTTTACACTATGTAGATACACTCCTTGGAGAGAACAATCATGGGAGAATAGAAGGGCTGTGTATGGAGACAGAGACATCTGGGGGGCAGGACTGCATGGATGATGGAAGGAAGGACACAGGGAAGAGGTAACTATGAGGAGGAAGTGGGAGGGGCGCTGTTGCATTGTGGGAAATTGTAGTCAATGTCATGAGACAAAATGTATGTGAACTGCTGTCTGGAAAGTGAATTTGCTATATAAACTTTCACCCAAATCACACTAAAAATTAAAAAAAATAAATAAATGGGGAAGGAGGAATATGTAGGTCAGAGCCTTGCTACTCAGAATGTTGTCCTTGGACCAGCAGCATTGGCAACACCTGGGAGCATGTTAAAAATGCAGAGTCTCAAGTCCCACTCTAGGCATGTTGAATTGTGATCTGCATTTTAACAAGATGTTCAGGTAATTCACATGCACACTAAAATTGGAGAAGTACTGAGAGGTTTACAAAATGTTTTTCTTCCTGTTACCTATTATCAAATATGAATCTTCCAGTCAGCTGGCCAGGTAGCTGTCTTCCAAATTTCTTGGCATAGACTAGTGAGCACCTCCAGTGCTAGGAGCTCTGGTAGCATAGTGCCTAAGGCACTTGACTGCTAACCAGAAGGCTGGTGGTTCAAACCCGCCAGCCACTCCTTGGAAGGAAGGTTGGTCAATCCTACTTCCGTAGTGATGCTGCCTCGGAAACCCAAGGAGGGGTCGCTATGAGTCGGGGCCGACTCGACGGCAAATAACAACAACAACCACCTATTATTTATCCTTTTTAGTAGAGGGGCAATTTTAACTCATTTGTTTTAGACATGGAGAAAGGAAGGTCACTGATGATATACAGAATCAGGGAAGCTTTTCTAGTTCTCTGAAAATCTTACTATCTAGTCACCCTCTCTTCTCCACAGTCACAGCTTTGAAGTAGACTCCCTCCCATTCCGGCTCAGTGTCTGCCCATATAATGATGGCTTACCACTTTCTGTAAGCTTTGTCTACATGATCTCATATGGCTGGGAGAGTCCCCTGCCAGACCAGCAAAGAACCAATGGCATCCTCCCTTCTGAGGACAACACCAGGGGAAGGTAATTGTCTGGGCAAAGGTTACTTGGCAAATGGTGGGTGGAAATGAAAATCAAGAAAGATGGCTTACCACCTGGTGAGATCCCAAGCCCATTAGCACCTAATGCTGCTCTCAGCTGTATCATATTTCATGCACATTTCCTACACTGTAGCCATTGTTGCCATTGTAATTACAGACTTATATTCAGCTGCCTTGAGAATGCTGATAGTGGTAAAAGAGAACACTCACCACAGTGGGTGGGAAGGGCTGGGGAAATTACAAATCTCCTATTGTGTAAAGTTGGAAATCTGTGATTTGGGCTGACTCCCCACCACAAAGAAAGATTTAAAACACACACTTGGCCCCACCCCCCTTCCGTTAATGTTGCCATAAAAAGGTTAAGCAGCACTGGGCAAGCAGAAAATCTGCAGATCCAAGTGGAAGACAAAGCAGGATATCATGTAATTTTGGATTGCAAATAACAGCCTACATTGATCAGGACTAGTACCTAAAACAGGAGCTCTGGTGGTGTAGTGCCTAAGGCATTTGACTGCTAACGAGAAGTGTGGTGGTTCAAATGCATGAACCACTCCTCAGAAGGAAGATTGGGCAATCTACTTCCGTGGAGATACTGGCTCTGCAACCCAAGGAGAGGTTGCTATGAGTCGAGTTGACTAAATGGCAGTGAGGTTTTTTTTTTTTTTTTTTCTGGTTTAGTACCTAAAACTAGAAAGATGTTGTTTTATATGATTTGATATGAAGCATATTTTAAAGTGATTCTTCCCTAACAGCATAATTATGGTGCCTAAACTTAGGCCTCTAGTAATTCATTCCTTTCGATCAAGCCATTATTGTTAATGAATTATTTTTTTAAAAAATGGTTTTGATTCAAAGAATCTTCTAAGAGGAAGAACAATAACCAACACAGGGAAGGCAAGTAAATGGCCCAAATGATGATAGCCCCTACCAACGGGCCATGGCAGCCTTTTTCAATCATTGAACTTTTTCCCACTGGATCTGAACAAGGATCCAGATGCCAAATCTTTCCCAACACAGGAAGGCTGACAGCAACAGCCACTGGCAGACTGAAGGTGGTGAGAAAAGACTTAGGAGGCGTTCTTGTTTCTAAGAAACAATTTTTCAAAGGTTAAAGTGTCTGAAATTGGGCAATAATATTAAATTGTTTTATGTGTTTTTTGTAGTCTTTCCCCTATCCCTGTCTATACTGCCTCCCCACCCATCACCTTATACTCACACAAACTTTTTATTAACTCAGTAACTTAATTTACATTTAATGTTGTCTTTAAAGAAGTAACGGTCTCCACTTAATGCCCTAGAGAAAAGTTGTTTGTTGTTTTTTGTTATTGTCGTTTGTTCATTTTAAGATAAATTCAACTGGCATAAAATGGTGCAGCCACTTGAAAAACAATTTGGCAGTTTCTTAAAAAGTTAAATATAAATTTATCATATAACCCAGCAATTTCACTAAGTCTCTACCTAAATGAAAATGTGTTCAAACAAAGCCTTGCACATTAATAGTCATAACATCTTTATTCATAAGACCCAATAATGGAAACAACCCAAATATTCATTGACTATAGATGGACAAACAAAGTGTGGTTCAGTCTCTACACAAAGAGATGGTATTCAGCTATAAGAAAAGAATGAACTATTGATATATGCTACCACTAGCACAAGGAGCTCTGGTAGCATAGTGCCTAAGGCACTGAACTGCTAACCAGAAGGCTGGTGGTTCAAACCCACCAGCCACTCCTAGGAAGGAAGGTTGGGCAATCTACTTCCATAATGATACTGCCTCAGCAACCCAAGAAGGTGCCTCTATGAGTCGGGTCCAACTCGACGGCACATAACAACAACCACTAGCACAAACCTCAAAAACATCATATTAAGTGAAAGTAACTAAGCACAAGAACCACATATTGTATGATTCCATTTATGTATATTGTCCAGGAAAGACTAATCTATAGAGATAGCAAGTAGATTAGTGATAGTATGGGGCTGGGTTTGGTAATGGGAATAAATTATAATTGGACATGGAAGAGCTTATTGAGTGATAAAAATATTCTAAAATTGATTATGGTATGGTGGTGGTTGCACAACTCAATAAATTTATTAAAATTTAAGCAGGTGAATTTTATTATATCCAAACTATATCTCAATACAGTTGTTTAAAAAAAATGTTAACTAACAAGGATATGGAAGCAGTACAGCATCAAATGAGATGGGAGATTTAGAGTGCTTCCAAAGAGCAAGCTTCATTTTCTTTCTGAAAGAGGGGCTGAGATCTGAAGTAGCAGCTGTATTTTAAAATGTAAGAGTGTACATGTGATTGTTCTAAACAACACCTAAAGTGTGAGGGTGGGAGTTGCGAGCAATAGGTCTTCTCTTTTGGTCCCTAAGAGCTGCCAGTCATGTGGCCTCATTTATTTATTTATTTTTAACCAGTCGCTGCTAGGATGCTTAGGTTAGGTTAGTTTCTCTTATTGACTTGTAAACATGGAACCATATTTTTTAAAATATTTTTGCACCTGTAATTCTCTCCTTCCTTCTTCTTATCAATTCATCACATCAAGAGCATAGATTCTCTACTCACCTAAAGGAATGATGAGAAATGAAAGCACAGAGAGGGGAGACAATTGCCCAGAGACTGAATTCAGGCATAATGACTTTGGATTCCAGGACATTAAACTTTGATCTAAATTCCTTCACTAACTTAAAATACACACTATGAGCTTTGGCTTTTAATCTAGAAACAATGCCTTTTGAGAGTTTTCAGTAGAAGTGCCTAAATATTTTGGAGTTGTACAAAAGATGGGTTGGAGAGAGAGCAAAGATTGTCTGGGTGACTTTGATGAGGAATCTGGCAGTTTCTTCTATCATAGTCACAGTAGGAGTAGAGAAAAATAGAGGGGTGATTTGACCTTCTTCATTGTCTCTTTCCCCAATGTAGTCTATTTGATTCCTGTGTATTCCATCTGGTGAGGACCATGTGTATAGTTGCCATTTATGTTGTTGGAAAAAGGTATTTGCAATGAATAAGTTGATGTTTGCAAAATTCTATCATGTGCTCTCCTGTACTGTTTCTATCAATAAGGCCATATTTTGCAACTGCCATCATTCTTTGTCTAATTTTGCATTCTAACGACCAATAATTATTAATATAGCTTGATTGCATGTTTGATCAGTTTCAAATGGCAGATTGGTAAAAATCTTCAACTCCTTCATCTTTGGCTTTTGAATAATAGTTTGATTAATTGATCTTCCACATAATTATAAAAGCTCCCTTGTAGGAAGCTCTAGTGGCATAGTGCCTAAGGCCTTTCACTGCTAACCAGAAGGCTGGCGGTTCAAACCCACAAGCCACTCCTCAGAAAGAAGATTGGGTAGTCTACTTCCATAGAAATAAAAACTAAACCAAACTGACTACCTTGGAGTCAGATCTGACTCACAGAAACCCGTCCTTGGGTTTCCAAGGCAGTATCACTATGGAAGTAGAGTGCTCAACCTTCCCTCTGAGGAATGGCTGGTGGGTTTGATCCACCAGCCTTCTGATTAGCAGTCCAAAGCCTTAGGCACTACACCACCAGAGCTCCCTCAGAACCCAAGGAGGGGTTGCTATGAGTTGGATCCCATTTTCCAGCAGTGAGTTTGGTTTTATGGTATAGGTGTATGTCACTATCACTGATAGTGCTTTACTTTAGGATAGATCTTGAAATATTCTTTTTGACAAGGCTTGCGCCACTATTCCTCTTCCATTTTTGATTCCAGGAATAATAGTCCATATGCTTGTCCAGTTCAAAATAGCTCACTATATCACACTTTATTCCTCACTTCTGCCTCAGAAATCCCATCAAACAGAGGCCATTTTGCTGCATCTGAGAAGAGCAAATAATGTGGCAAAACAGAATCTCTTAAAGTGACAATATACATTAGGTTTTACTGTATTCAACATCCCTCCTAATGTAGATATTAATCATTAACAGTCTTCTAATAACTATTGGGTATTGAAATAAGCAAAAGAGATCACCAGACATCTTTACAATGGAATCATGGACTCTCGATGGTTTGGCTGATTTTAAATAGATGATGGCCTTTGTTTTCTTTCTTTCTTTCTTTTTTTTTTCTGTTGCATATAAAAAATTTACAAATGCACCTGAAAATGCATTCCTAATTTCTTTTCTGTTTTATACCTAAAATGAGGCAGGGACCTTGTATTTCACTATATTAATTATAAGTAGCCCTAAGGGTGCAGTAGTTAAGTGTAGGGTCAGCGGGTTTGAACCCACCAGCCACCGAGTCAGAGAAAAGACCGATGATCTGCTCCTATAAAGATTGCAGCCCAGGAAGCCCTATAGGCAGTACTACTCTGTCCTACTTAGTCCTACAGGGTCCCTCTAAGTTGGAATCTACTTATGGCACTCAACAGGCTAATTACAACTCTATGGAAAGAAAAGTAAACTACAGAAAACTGAGAGACATGTGAATAAATTTTGTCTCATGGGAGTTCGCTGACTTTCCTACGCCATGTGGAAGAAGTGAGTTTTTCATTTATTTGCAAATTCATTTCAATATTGCTGATCTATTAATGAGTTTTATTGTTATTATTATTCTCTTTTGAATTGGTTGCAATATTTATTCTGGCCTTCTCTTTTCAGAAAAAAAGTTAGATTAAAAACTTTAACATGTGCTCCTTTTATGTATGTGTGCAAGTATGACTTTACCTTCCTTGAAAATTCTCTTTCAACAAGTTCAGAAGGTGGTGGAATAGCTCTACAACAATTAAAAGAAAAAGAAGAAAAAGGAAATGGGATTATTGCCTTTAAAATCCTAGGTTTACATTTTAAAATTATATCACTAATCTCCAAGTTACTCAGACTCGTCTTTTTTTTATTATTATTCTGTCATTTTTGCACCCATATCCAATTACAATTCACATTACTAAATTCAACTCTCTAACAGATTTCCTGCTCCTCCCACTCTTAATGCCAATATTCTAGGCCTTCATTATCTCTTCCAAGGATTATTCTTTTATTTTGTAACAACCACCCTCTATTAGTTGGGCCCATGACTATTCACCATTCTTTAAGTTTGATCACCTAACTTTCTTCTTATCAATGAGCTGTGAAGAACAGAAGGAAAATACAAGTAGTACCTGTTTTACGACAGTGTTCTACTCCAACTATTCCATTATAAGTTGGTTCTGACATAAGTCAAATAAATCATTTTTTGTAACTTTTCATTTCTATTGGTTTCATTGGCAGTATCTTTATAAATCCAATCTTTATTTGCCTTTGGGTGTTGGAAAAATTGCATATAAATTTAGAGATATAATTTAATACATACATACATACATAGAAAATACTCAAGTCATAAACATATACTCCAATGATGAAGAGTTGAGTGATGTTGGTGTTTATCATTTGTGGTAATAAATCCACTTGTGGAAAGTTCTGGGTAGTCTGGATTCTTTGTCCTTGTGAAAGAGGATGGCATTGCTAGTCAGAAAATTAATGAATGCTGTCTGTACATTCTTTTTCTTTTTTTCTTCATATATTTCACTATAACATCTCACTGCTTCCTGAATCTGTCTTTGAACTTTAGCAAAGCATCAGCAAATGAGTCCATGTTTACAAGCAATTGAAGCCCATGATTTAATTCAGGGGAAAAAAAATCCAACTAATTCCTTCACAGTAAACTTTTTGTTACAACTTCTCCCCTCCCTCTTCCTCATTCTTTCTTCTTCGGCACTTATTTCCTCTTCAAAATCCATTAATTCTTTATCTGTCAATTCCCTTTCTTTGTGATGTATTAGCTGTCTCATGCATGAAATCAAGTTCTAAATTCAGCGTTCTTGGCTTATGGATGATTTTCCTAATCTTTTCCATCATATTATCCTGATCAAATGCTTGAAGCATGTTCACATAACAGTACTTTGTTTTCCCATATCCCCTGCATGTATTTTCCTGTAACTTGCTCCTAGGAAGATGCAATATTTCCAATATACTGATGGTTGTTAAATGCAGTTTATCATAACTCAAATATGTCATAAACCAAGAACTACCTGTAACTTCTGGGGCACCTACGTAAAGAGTTATCTACTTGCCTTTGACTTTCTCCATAGACTGGAATGTGGATTTGGCAGTGACCCAAATTACACCATGCAGCAAGGACAACACCCTAGAGAAAGCAGAATTAAATAGGAGAAGAAACCTAGGTCCTAAAAGGTTTTTTGGAGCAGAGCCATCTTGCCAATCTGGGCAGCTCATCTACAAATTGATTTTTAGATAGAAGTCAACTTCTTATTTAAGCCACCAATATGTTGCTGCTATTGTTGTTAAAGTAGTTCAACCTTTCCCCTAACTTAATCACCTGTCACCTACTATCCTTTTTGCTTCCCAATAACATCTATTTTCTGCTTCTACAATCCTCTTCCTAAAACATTGCTTTTTTGCTCAATACTTTTGGTAGCATGAGTGTAGAATGACATCTATCTCCCATAGACTAGCATTCAGGATCCTCATGGATTGTAGTAGTACATCAATTCGTTATAAGTAATCTATGGAAAATTTAACTAAATTCATTTAATAAATCAATATATAAAAATTAGCCCCAAATGAACAACCTCCAGGAAATAATTTGAAAGCAGGATAAAATCTATTAAGGAGCTAGGGCCCAATGACCATGTTTGGATATCATTTGAGTTCTTTGCCACTCTGCACAAGATCTTTAAATCTTAGAAAGGGTATACATTTAAATGACTTGGATTAAGAATTAAGTAGTTACACCATGGCAGGGGAAGTAATGATCATTAATTTGTGTACAGCCTGCCTTTCAGATGTGGTCTGCTTTCAGTATATAAGGAGAAGTGTTGGGGACAGGTCTCTAGCTTATGGCACTCTTGCACCCAGCACATAGCCATGTTGTTCACCAGCCTG
Source organism: Orycteropus afer afer (assembly GCF_000298275.1). Lineage (NCBI taxonomy): Eukaryota > Metazoa > Chordata > Mammalia > Tubulidentata > Orycteropodidae > Orycteropus > Orycteropus afer. The sequence continues at coordinate 7,123,410 of NW_006921748.1, forward strand.
CCATGCTCTACCAACCTTGGGACTTAAAATAGACTTGAATTAATGAACTGCCATGTGGTTTGGTAACATTGGGACTGTGCCTTTTCACTTGTTGACATTGAGTTTGTCAGCCTCAGTAGCTAGCAGCTGTCTGAGTGGAGAGACGCCTCTAGCTTCAGTGGGATGGGAGCAAGAGGCAAAGCTGAAGTCCAAGGTTGAGGGGCTTTCACACAGCCCCTAGAGCCTGGCATTTGGAACTCAGACTTCTAGCCTCCTGAACTGTAAGAGAGTAAACTCCTGTTTGTTAAGGCCTCCCATTTGTACTATATTCTTCTCAGAGTGGTACTAGGGAACCAGAACAATAATCTATTAAGATTATCATATCCTACCTTGCCTTCAGTCTCATTCATTTCTATATTTTCAGAAGCTCTCAACTGCATTAATTTTGTTTCTGATACAAGATTCCTATTATCAGATCTGTCTGTTTTAGTTCACAATATCCATTTGCCCAGTCATTCTGTATTCATTCTGTCCATTTTTAATATTTACCCTAAATCCCATCTCTTCAATGAAGATTACCAAAAACGTTCTTCTAAGCCTCCTTATTTACCTCGCATTGCAAATATTTTCATATATACATTATATATTTATATACAATCTCTTTTTTCTTTTCTCTCTCTCTCTTTCTTTTTTTTTTTTTTTTTTTCTGAGTGTTGGCTCCTGTTGTGTAGAGACAGGGATCTTATTCAACACCCTGTATCACTGAGTGATGCACCTTAGAAGAAAGGCCTGGTAATCTACTTTTGAAAAGTCAGCCATTGAAAACCCAGTGACGCACACTTCTATGATGATGCAGATGAAGTCACCAGCATAGTAGTCAACTCAATAGTAGCTGGTTAATTGCCTACAAAGTTTAAAACTGAGCTGGCTATATAGTAGCCAAGCAACAAATAACTGTCAACTATATGAATATAAAACTAGCAAACACATGCTATACTACCGCATAGGAAAAGGACTAAAGAAAGCAGTCTCCCATTTTGTTCCTTATACCTCAAACGAGGATACATTATTTTATTTATCCCTGCCATCCTCTGTTTTTCTTTTCTTTTCTTTTTTTCAAAAAACATTATGTCCAGCAGTTAAGAGTTAGAGACAATGAGTAGGATGTTTTTCTGTGCTAGTCAGAAGCAATTACCAACAAAGGGAATTAGCATCTTCTTTCCACTGGAACCCTTAGCAGCTGCAAAGAGTGACTCACTGAATGGCAAGTAATACTGATTACATTATCTGGTGATAAGGGGTCACAATTAGATAAAACTCTGTCAATGTGTGTGCTGTCACTCCAACCTACATGAGCAATCCTCCCCTTTCCCACTGAGCTAATGCAGATCTTGGGATAATGGAAGACAGAGAGTCCTGCTACCTTTTATCATTCCAGCAAGGTTCCACTCTATAATAGGTGGCAGTAATTCAGTTGTAATTAAACAAGACCTGATATATTATTTCCTAATGAACTCAAGTGAAGTCATCTCCCACTTCTTCCCAGTGCTTCTAATTAAGCAATAAGGACTATATCATGAGCAATAAAGATCATTTTGCTGGGCTAGTGATGAGGGATTAGTGAGCACACAGGGAGGCTTCAATGGCCCTGAGTGAGAGGCAGATAGGCAGGAGTTCAGCACGGAACATCCTCCATTCTTCTTGCCATCTGCTCCCATACTACCTGGGTGGCAAGCACTGATGAGGAACAAATTGTACTGAAGCTAGAACAAGAAGCTCAACACCGTCAGTCACCATAACATTTTAAATCAGTGCCTTGCAAGTATAAGTTCTTTATATATTTTTCTACTGTTTCATTTATTTCCAAGTTTTTCATATCTACCTTCTTGCTGAATCCTTGGGAAATGCAAGAGAAATCTACTTATTTTCACTGTTTCTGTCAGGCATGAAGATCATGTTTGTAACTCTTGATGTAGCATCATAGGAAGGTCACAACACTCAGTTACCCAAAACTGAATTGTTAGAGAGTCGATTCTGAAACTGTTTTCATTATACTTGGTCCCTATAATATCAACCAGTAGAAATGGTCTTTTCTCTTCCTTTGTTGATTTTTAAGGGAAAAAAATGTTCTTCTTTTCTTTACTTTATTTTAGTTCATCTAAGTCAGAGGTAGACAAGCTAGGACCCCAGTCTTAAACCTATCTTAGTAATAATGTATGTAGAAAAATGTGTTTCGTTGAAAAACCATGCATAGTCTGATTCTGATTCTATAGGTGCTATTTTACAACTCTGCGTTGTCGGTGAAAAGTTCCGGTGGAGTCATGGCTAAAACATTCAGCTGCTAACCAGAAGGTTGGTGGTTCAAACCAACCAACTGCTCCACAGCAGAAAGATGAGGCCTTCTGCTTCCAAAAAGATTTACAGCCTTGGAAATCTTATGTGGCATTTCTCTTCTGTCCTATAGGGTCACTATGATTTGGAATTGACTCTATGACATTAGGTTTGGTTTTCTTTTTTTTTTTTCCATGTTGTAAGTAATTCAGAGCAAAAAAAAAAAAAAACTAATTTGTGTTTACTGACATGCAAATATAATCTGTCCAATGGAGGAACAATGCTCCTTGAGCCTCTAAAAAAGCCAGTTTTGCCTCCATTTACACATTCATTTCAATATTCTTTGTAAGTGTGTTTATTCTTTGACTTTACCTTTGAACTGGTTATAACATCTATCTGCTTTCCTTGTATGAACTCATGCTCATTTTATATCTGTATGAGTCATTATTTTACTCTCTTGAAAATTACCTTTTAACTACAAATGAACTTTATTTGGTTTATATATTGTTTATGGCTATTTTCACACTATAATAGATGACATGAGGAGTTGCAGCAGAGGTTGAATGGGCTGCAAAGCGAAATATATTTACTACCTGACCTTTTACAGAAAAAAATTTGCAGACTTCTCATCTACAACAGAGATGTCCAGCCCAGCCCAGGTGTCAAGAGTCACTCTTGTTCTTTGAAGGTTGGGCAATCTACTTGCATAGTGATACTGCCTCGGCAACCCAAGGAGGGATCGATATGAGTCAGGTCCGACTCGACAGCACACAACAAAAACAACACCTGTTAAGTATCAGAAGAGTGGTATAAATAAGAACCAGAACAAAAATGTGTCACTTCTTCCTATATAGTAAAAAGACATTTTGGTATGTAAGATTTGGTTTGGATGAGATATTAACAAAGCTGCTATGATTAACTGTGGGACATTTAGCAAATTGTCATTTTCCTGTGCTTAAGCTTTTTCACATGTAAAATGCATGTATAATTTTTGTTTTAATTTTAACACATTCTTTTTCTACTTATTCTTGAGAGTTTTACTAAGATTGATTTTTTTTCCCCTCATGGAAGCCATTTTTTAGAGGTAAATAAAAATAAATCAGATCAGATCATCGTGTCCTGAAACAGATGGAAATTGTTTAGAGCCTATTATGAAGCATACACATTGGTTGGAAAATCATCTTGGTTGGAACCTGCTCCCACCCCAGAATGACTGAGCTTTTAGACGTCAAGTAGAATGGTGGCAAGGCTACTCTAGAAAATGGAATAGTAAAGGGGCCTGTCCTGGACTTCAGAGACGTTGGCAAGAAAATTAAAATCTGAGTTCTATTTGCAGAGCACAGCCAAGAAAACATGACAATCCATCATTTCAGCTTATTCTTGTAATGGGAAGAAGTGTATATATTGTTATTTATGAACTCAAAGTCTGAGATCAATAAAGTTTATTTTGGTCTCCCTCCCACCTCTCACCTCTAGTTTCTCCTCCCACATCTGAACTCTCCTTTTCATGTCCCAGGAGCTAGGACTACCACCATACACTCTGAGCTACAACCATGTCTACTCTTTCATTTCTTTATTCAAATCTATAAACTCTCAGTGTCTCAACTCAAATCCCTTCTACATGCCATATGCCAACTTCATTCATTTATTCATTTGACAATTACTTACTGAACAGTGATCAGACAGGTGTGGTACTTACCCTCATGAAGCTTAGAGGCAATTAAATATACAGCCATTATTCAAGTAAGTAAAAATATATGTACATATAAAATTGCAACTATGAAAAATTCTATATGCAAGAAATATAAACTACTATGCAAACCAGGAAAGAGATAGTTCACTTCTTTAAAACAAAACAAAACAAAAAACTCACTGAGATCAAGTGAGATACAACTCACAGCGACCCCTCCTTTGGTTTCCAAGGTGGTATCACTACGGAAGTAGATTGTCCCATCTTCCTTCCAAGGAGTGGCTGGTGGGTTTGAACCCTTCTTTAAAAGGGTCTGGAAAGCCTTGAATCACTGGGCTCTGAAAGGTCACTAGGACGTTACTATGTACTGACGGAGGGAAGAAGTTTTGAGGCAGAACAAAGGGCATGGCCACAGCAGTATTTAAGAACTAAAGTCAGAGGGGCTGAAGTAGAATGAATGAAAGTGAACCAAAGAACTAGATTGATCCTACCATGACAGTGGTGAGCCCTGGAGAACCTTTAAAGAGGTTTCAGCTTGATCCTGAATAGTGAAGTTACCTGTTGTGTTGTTAGGTGCCGTGGAGTCGTCTCCTACTCATAGTGACCCCGTGCACAGCAGAACGAAACACCACCAGGTCCCACACCAGCTCCAAGATCTTTGCTATACTTGAGCCTGACACTGCAGCCACTGTGTCAATACATCTCATTGAGGACCTTCCCCTCTTTCCTTGACCCTCCATCTTACCAAGCATGACATCTTTCTCCAGGGAATGGTCCCTTCTGACAACATGACTAAAGTAGGTGAGATGAAGCCTGGCCATTCTCGCTTCCAAGGAGTGTTCTGGCTGTACTTCCTCCAGGACAGATTTGTTAGTTCTTTTTGAAGTTACCTAGAGAGAGCTTTTGCTGACTGTGGTTTGAAGAGATGAGAGAAGGCCTGAGTAGTAAATAGAACTAGCAAACTCTTGGTAGTTCATGTTAGGTTTCTTGTATATTGTAGAAAATTGATGTATCTTCACACATCCATTTTACAGATGGGTAAAGTCAATGATTACAGAGTTTAAATAATTACAAAGGTGACACCGTTGACAAATCCTCAATAGAGAGATTGAAACTGGCAGTTGCTATCCAGAGATCCTACCTTTAACAACTATTGTTTCCTCTGGAAAATTCTGCAGAAAAGCCACAAAAGTTGCTATTGGAGGGATTTCCCAACTTATCAATACACACACACACACACACACAAATACACACCTTCACATGCATAAGCATACATGTATGTATGCTGTGTGTGTACATAAATGCACAGGTACATATATTCATATACTGATGTATCACACTCATGTTCTATCAGATATTTTGAAAATTATTAAGACAGAATATTATGAGGCAGGTAAGAATGGCTTAAAAATATATGTCTTAAGAGAACAAATCAATACAAAAACATATTTACTGTACTGAAGATGCCCTCAGGGGTATATTTCTAATTGGCTCAATGTGAAACCTCAGCAAACACTGAAGACCTTTGGGTGGGGAGCACTTAGGAAAATCAATGTTTGTTGCTTCCCATCTTGATTGGTGTTTACAGTTAATCTACCCTGAGTCTCCCTTATGGGACATTAAGACTTGGGTCCTTATTAACTGTGAACTTGACTAAATTCCTTAACCTCTCTGAACTTGAGCCTTCTCATCTGTCACATGTGTCAATAAGATCTAACCCCAAAATCCATTGTGAAGCTCAAAGAGATGATGATTATCTACAAATATTTTAGTTCCTCCCTTATTGTCTATCTCTGGATTGTCTCCCTCACTTTCCAATTTCCTCCCTTTCATCCTCCCTCTGGCTTTCTTCCTTCTTTCCTTCATCTCCTCCTTTGACTTTTTCTAAGAATTTTTATGTTAATTAACCATAAAGGAAACAGATTTCTCACAGGTTTTATTACTATTTTCATCCAAGTATCTATATCTATACTGATATCTATATAGATATTGACATATTTGTTGACTTAAAAATAAAATGCAATATACAAATTATCCCGGTGGTTCTTTGACCAAAACAGACTTAATTAAAAGTAACCACGACAGCTTCTTAGGCAGATTAAGAGATCTACAACCCTGCATTCTTTTTATCTTTTTCTTTTAAAGAACACACAGGGCAAAACCAACCCATAAATGAGGTACTCTTTTACATTCATTGTTGTCAGTTGCTGTTGCATGTTCTCCAACTCATGATGATCCGATGTGTAACAGAAGAAAACATTGTCTCGTCCTGAGCCCCATTCACACTCGTTAGTATATTGGTGCAGTCACCATGTCAATCCATCTCATGGGGGTTTTCCCTCATTTTCAAAGTCTTTCTACTTTACTGTCACAACCACTAGGATGCCTATTATCAGAAAAATAGAAAATAGCAAATGTTAATAAGGAAGTGAGAAATTGGAACCATCAGCCATTGCTGGTGGTAATGTAAAATGATGTAGCTACTGTGAACAAAGAAATTTGTTGATTATTCCAAAAGTTAAACATAAAATTACCGTATGACTTAGTAATTGCACTGTTAGATATATACTAAAACACTTAAAAGCAAAGACTCAAACAGGTATCTGTACATCAGTGTTCATTATTACATTATATGCAATAGTCATAAGGTGTAAACAACCGAAGTTGTCAGTAACAAATGAAATGGATAAACAAAATGAGTTCTATCCATACAATGGAATATATTATTCAACCATAAAGAGATGTGAAGTTCTGATACATGCTACAACATGGGTGAAATTTGAAAGCATTATGGTTAAAGCATATGCCAGACACAAAGTACAAATATTGCATGATCTCACTTACACTGACTTTCTGAAATGTGCAAATCCACAGAGACAAAGTTTATTAGTGGTTATCAGGGGCTGGGTGAGGAGGCAACAGGATGTATTACTTAAGGGGTAATGAGTTTCTGTTTTGGATGATGAAGAAATATTTGAAAATGGTTAGTAGTGATGGTTATAAAACACGGTGAAAGGCTGGCAGTTCAAATCCACTAGCCACTCCTCAGAAGGAAAGTTGGGCAATCTACTTCCATAAAGATACTACCACTGAAACCCAAGGAGAGGTCGCTGAGTCGGAACTGACTTGATGGCAGAAAGTGAGAAGTTGTATACTTAAAAATGGTTAAAATGGCAAATGTTTTCTTATATAAATATTACTACAATAAAATGAAAAATAAATACACAGTCATCCAAAAGGTCTCTGTCCCTTTCTCAGCATGAGCATTCTTATATTTTCTTTCAATTATATTTTGGGGCTTTATTGAAGTTACAAAGGAGTCCAGGCGGCACAATGGTTAAGCACTCAGATGCTAAGTGGAAGGTTGAACCCATCAGCTGTTTTAAGGCAAGAAAGATACAACAATCTGTTCCCTTAAATATTATAGCCTAGGAAACCCTATGGGGCAGTTCTACTCTGTCCTATAATTGTTGTTGTTGTTGTTATGTGCCGTCGAGTCGGCCCGACTCATAGCGAAGCCTCCTTGGGTTTCCGAGGCAGTATCACTACGGAAGTAGGATTGCCCAACTCTCCTTCCGAGGAGTATCTAGTGGGTTTGAACCGCCAGCCTTCTGGTTAGCAGTCAAGTGCCTTAGCCACTATGCTACCAGAGCTCCTTCTGTCCTATAGAATGGCTTTAAATAGAAATCTACTTGATGGCACACTACATTAATGTTATAGCACATTTCAGAATACAGTCTATTTTCCATAGAGTACTTGTTGTTTAGTATTGAATTTCTGTTTTAGAACTGTGAGACCCAAATTATGAGCCTCTCAAACAGAATGATCAGTTTACAAACACACTGATGCTAATAAAATAATGTTCTTTTTGCTAAGGATTTTGGTCATTTTCCCATAATTTCTAACAGCTCTGGCACTTCCTCTCATCCTTACTGATATCAGCACAGCCCCGAGGGAGAGCTGCTGGGAAACCTGACTCTTCCAGGAGCTTCACCCTTTTACCATGCATTATGAATAATTGAATTAATTATTCAAGACTAGATTTATGTTTTCACCAAGGCAAACATGCTGACCCTTTCTCCAATAGTCAGGCCATCTTTCAGAAAGCCTCAGGTGCTGACCTAGCCATATAATGACCCTTGGCAAGCCAAGATCCAGCAAGTTGATTCTGAACTGAGATTAGCTGAGCAGACCTTCAGTCCTGACCTGGCTTCCCTGATTTTGGAGATACGGCAAAGACTGTTCACAGGGTAACACAAACTCTAGCACTTGGCCAAGAAGAGATATGTAAACTTAGGGAACTCTCTGATGCTGAATGTTGGTTTGTTTCATTGTTTTAGCATATAACAGAATTATCTTTGTCCAAACCCTAAATGACTCATAATCTTAAAATTACTATTACATTCCCCTTGTATTCAGGAATATAGGAAGAGATCTTTTGTTTCCTAACACAGCCTCACAGGTCATATCAAAATTCAACCTTTAAAGAAAGTCTTTGCAAATCACCTAGTGACTAAGGCATTTGATTGCTAACCAGAAGGCTCGCAGTTCAAAACCACCAGCCACTCCTCGGAAGGAAGATGGGGCAATCTACTTCTGTAGAGATACTTTCTCAGAAACCTAAGGAGGGGTCATTATGACTCAGATCTGATTCAACGGCAATGAGTACCTTATAAGGGAATTGTATGTAGAATATGAAAGGATGCCTTATAATTCAATCATAGATAGTTAAATAACCCAATTAAAAATAAGCAAATGATCTGAAGAGATATTTCCTTATTTTTTTTTTATTCCAGTAATTTCCTTTATCATTAGTCTGTTGTGTTATCCTTCCCCTTAGTTAATGTTGTCTTTCCTATCACCCCTGTTAATGCATTTACTCTCCAGTTACTAACTTAATATCCTTTCCCCTCCCATTCCTGGTAAGCATCAAAGAAAGAGGGGGAAAAACCCAAGGGGATGATAAAGCAAGCAATGACAAGGATGCAGGTAAGGGGAAGGACCCTGGCCCCATCACCAAGAGGCAGAAAAGCAGGGGGAAAGAAAAGTCAGGGGGACAACAGGACTAGCAGCAGCAGAGATCCAGATAAGGGGAGGGACCTAGGTCCCACCCCAAAGAGGCAGGAAAGTGGGGAAAGGAAAACCAGGGACATGACAGAAAGAACAGAGGCAGGTATCCAGGTAAGGGCAGGGCAGAGAGATTTCAAACAGCTAAGGAAGACAAACTTGTCTGTCAGTTTGTCATATTGGGGTGGCATGCATTTTGTTGGGAGGCTAGAGGCTGTGCCACTAGTGTTTCAAATACCAGCAAGGTTGCACATGGTGCACATGTTTCAACAAAACTTACAGACTGAGACAGACTAGAAAGAAGGAAGAGGTCATCTATTTCTCAAACAATTGGCCAGAGAAAGCCTTAGGAATAGGAGAGAAACACTGTCTGATACATTATTGCGCAACTTTATAAATAGCCCAGAAACATTGTCCTATACAGTGCAGGAAGACGAGCCCCTTAGGTTGGAAGGCTCTCAAAATACAACCAGGAAAGAGCTGCATCATCAGAGTAGAAACAACCTTACTGATGTGGATAAAATAAAGCTTTCAAGACCTCCATTTGCTGGTATGACATGACTCAAATTAAGGAGAAACAGCTGCAAACATCCACTAATAATTGGAACATTGAATGTACTAAGTATGAATCTAGGAAAATTAGTTGTCAAAAACGAAATGGAACACATAAAGATTGATATCCTGAGCATTAGTGAGCTGAAATGGACCAGTTTTGGTCATTTTGAATCAGACAACCATATGATCTGCTATGCCAGGAATGACAATTTGAAGAGGAATGGTATGTCATTCATCATCCCAAAGGATATTTCAAGATCTGTCCTGAAGTACAATGCTGTCAGTGATAGGACAATATCCATATGCCTACAAGGAAGACCTGTTAATACAACTGTTATTCAAATTTATGCACCAATTGCCAAAGCCAAAGATGAGGAAATTGAAGATTTTATCAACTTCTGCAGTCTGAAATTGACCAAACATGCAATCAAAATGTGTTGATTGTAACTGGTGACTGGAATGCAAAAGTTGGAAACAAAGAAGAATCACTGATAGTTGGAAAATTTGGCCTTGGTGACAGAAATAATGCTGGAGATCACATGATAGAATTTTGCAAGGTCAACGACTTATTCATTGTTAATACCTTTTTTCACCAGCATAAAGAGTGGCTATACATGTAGATTTCACCAGATGGAGTACACAGGAATCAGATTGACTACGTTTGTGACAAGAGGTGATGGAAAAGCTGAATATCTTCAGTCAAAACCTGAAGAGCTGATTGTGGAAAAGACCATCAACTGCTTATATGCAAGTTCAACTTGAAGTTGAAGACAATTAAAACAAGTCTACAAGAGCTAATATATGATCTTGAATATATCCCTCCTGAATTTAGAGACCATCTAAAGAATAGATTTGATGCATTGAACACCAATGACTGAAAACCAGAGGATCTATGGGATGCCATCAAGAACATCATCCATGAAGAAAGCAAGAGGTCATTAAAAATATGAGAAAAGAAGAAAAGGCCAAAATGGATGTCAGAAGAGACTGAAACTTGCCCTTTAGGAGAGAGTAGCTAAAAAAAAAAAAAGGAAGACATGATAAGATAAAAGAGCTGAACAGAAGATTTCAAAGAGCAGCTTGAGCAGACAAAGCCAATTACTATAATGAAATGTGCAAAGACATGGAGTTAGAAAACCAAAAGGGAAAAGCACGCTCAGCATTTCTCAAGCTGAAAGAACTCAGGAAAAAAATTAAGCCTCAAGTTGTGATATTGAAAGATTCTATGGGAAAAATATTGAATGATGCAGGAGACATCAAAACAAGGTGGAAGGAATACAGAGTTACTATACCAAAAAGAACTGGTAGATCTTCATCCGTTTCAGGAGGTGCCATATGATTAGGAATCAATGGTACTGCAGGAAGAAGTCAAAGCTGTACTGAAGGAATTGGCAAAGAATAAGGCTCCAGGAATTGTCTGAATACCCATTAAGATGTTTCAATAAACAGATGCCCCACTGGAGGCATTCACTTGGTTATGCCAAGAGATTTAGAAAACAGCTACCTGCCCTACTGACTGGAAGTGTTTGAATCCATATTTGTACCCATTCCAAAGAAAGGTGATGCCACAGAATGTGGAAATTATGCAACAATGTCCTTAATATCACACACAAGTTAGATCTTACTGAAGATAATTCAAAGGAGGTTGCAGTAGTATATTGACAGAGAACTTCCAGAGGTGCAAGCTGGCTTCAGAAGAGGATGTGGAACAAGGGATATCATAGCTGCTGTCAGATGAATCCTGACTCAAAGCAAAAAATACAAGAAAGATGTCTACCTGTGTTTTATTGACTATGCAAAGACATTTGATTGTGTAGATAATAACAAATTGTGGATGACATTGAGAAGAATGGGCATTCCAGAACACTTGATTGTGCTCATGAGGAACCTGTACATTGACCAGGAGGCTGTTGTTCAAACAGAACAAGGGGACACTGCATGGTTTAAAATAAAAAATGGATTGTGTCAGGGTTGTATCCTTTCTCCATACTTATTCAGTCAGCATGCTGAGCAAATAACCTGGGAAGCTGGACTATATGAAGAAGAACGTGGCATCCAGATTGGAGTAAGAATCATTAACAATCTGTGATATGCTGATGACACAAGTTTGATTGCTGAAAGTGAGGATGACTTGAGACACTTACCGATGAAGATTTAAGAATCCAATCTGCAGTATGTTACATCTCAATATAAAGAAAATAAAAATCCTCACAACTGGACCTATAAGCTACATTGTGATAAATGAAGAAAAGATTGAAGTTGTCAAAGACTTCACATTGCTTTGTTCTACAATCAATGCCAATGGAAGCAGCAGTCACAACACTGGACAACATATAGCACTAGGCAAATCTGCTGCAAAGGACCTCTTGCAAGTGCTGAGGAGCAAAGATGTCTCCTTGAGGACTAAAGTGCGCTGACACAAGCCATGATATTTTCAATTGCCTCATATGCATGTGAGAGCTGGACAATGAATAAAGAAGACTGAAGAAGAATTGATGCTTTCGCGTTGTGGTGCTGGCAGAGAATGCTGAAAGTACCATGGACTGCTAAAAGAACTAGCAAATCTGTCCTGGAGGAAGTGCAGACAGAATGCCCCTTGTTAGTTAGAATGACCAGACTTCATGTCACCTACTTTGGTCATGTTATCAGAAGGGACCATTCCCTGGAGAAGAATGTCATGTGTGGTAAGGTGGAGGGTCAAAGAAAGAGGGGAAGGTCCGCAACGAGATGGATCACGAAGCTGGCACAGGACTGGGCGGTGTTTCGTTCTGCTGTACATAGTAGTGCCGCTATGAGTTGGAAATGACTTGAGGGAACATAACAACAACAACAACATCAAAGAATGTTTATTTCTTGGTATAAATGAACTTTTTCTGGTTTCATAGTGGTCGCATAGAATATTTGTTCTTTTGTAATTGACTTATTGTACTCACCATAATGTCCTCAAAGTCCATCCATGTTGTGAGGTATTTTGTGGAATCCTCATTATTCTTTAATGTTACATAATATTCCTTTGTGTGTGTATACCATCATTTGTTTATCCATTCTACAAATGATGAGCAATATCTATCTGTATTACAGATCTTTTTCTCTAGCATATATACTTAGTAGTGGGATTGCTGGATCTTACGGTATTTCTATTTCCAAATTTTAAGAAAGGATAATATCATTTTCCACAATGTTTTTACCATTTTACAGTCCCACCAGAAGTGGATAAATGTTCCAATCCCTCCACACCCTCACCAGCATTTGTTGTTTTCTGTTTTTTTTTTTTTAACTTTGCTGTTGTTGCTGGAGTGAGATTATATCTCATTATTGTTTTGATTTGCATCTCTCTAATAGTTAATGATCACAAGCATTTGTTCATGTGGTTTTTGGCCATTTGTATATCTTCTTTGGTGAAATATCTTTTCATTTCTCTATGTTTTAATTTGATTGTTTATCTTTTTATTGTGGAGGTGTTGGACATTTTCTATAAATTTTGGAGATTAGTCCCTTATAAAATACATCTTTGACAAAATTTTTCTCCAATCTCATGGTTTTTTTTTAACCCCTTTGGAATAGTCTTTGATAAATATAATCGTTGAATTTTTAGGAGGTCCAATTGTCTAGTTTATCTTCTGTTGTTTGTCCATTTTTTGTTATGTTTGATAGATTATTTATACCATAAGTTAGAGCCCTTAAGTTTGTCCCTATGTTTCCTTTAATGATCTTTATAGTATTAGGCTTTACATTTATTCTTTGATACATTTTGAGTGATTTCAGATATCCTGTGAAGAATGGATCCTGTTTCATTTTTCTGCAAATAGATACCCAGTTTCACCAGCACCATTTGCTAAAGAGATTGTCTCTTCCCCTTTGGACTTTTGTCAAAGATCAGCTATCCATAATTGGATGGATTTGTGTCTGGATTCTCAATTATTTTCCATTGGTCTATGTGTTTATTATTATACCAGTACTAGGCTGTTTTGACTACCATGGCTGTATAATAAGTTTTGAGATCTAGAAGTGTGAGGCCTCCTACCTATCTAATCTTCTTCAGTAGTGTTTTGATTACCTAGGTCTCTTTCCTTTCCACATAAAGTTGATAATTAGTTTTTCCACCTTTTTAGAGAATGATGATGGAATCTGGACAGGGCTTGCATTTTTTTTGTAGCTTGCCTTGGATAGTATTGACATTTTCACAATGTTAAGTCTTCCAATCCATGAGCATGGTATGTTTTTCCATTTAGGTCGGTTTCTTTTGGCTTCTTGTAGTAGTGTGTTGCAGTTTTTTTGATATAAATCTTTTGTTTCTCTGATTAAGTTTATTCTTAAATACTTCATCTTTTGAGTGGCTATTGTAAATGGTATTGTTTTCCTGATTTCCTTTTCAGAGTTCTCTTTGTTAGTGTAGTGGAACCTGTATGATTTTTATATTTTAGCCTTGTACTCTGCCACTTTTCTAAATTCTTCTGTTAGTTTCAATAGTTTTCTTGTTGAGTTTTTGGGATTTTCTATGTATAAGATCATGTTATTAGTAAATAGAGATGGTTTTACTTCTTCCTTCCCAAATTGGGTCCCTTTTATTTTCCTTTCTTGCTTTATTGCTATGGCTAGGACTTATAATGCAATATCAAATAGAAGTTGTAGCAAGAGGTATCCTTATCTGGTTCCCTTTCACAAGGAGAATGCTTCCAGTCTCTCTCCATTGAGAATGATATTGGCTATTGGTTTTGTGTATATGCTCTTAATTATGTTAAGGAATTTCCCTTTGAATTCTGGCAAATAATCTAGCAGTTCCTCAAAAGATGAATTATCCCATGTCTTAGCAATATCACCCAGACATATATACTGAAGAGAAATTAAAATGTATATCCACATAAAACAAAGCATGTACATGAATGTTCATAGAAGTATCAAAACCAAAACGAAACTCACTGCCATTGAGTCAATTCTGACTCATAGCGACCCCCTTTGGGTTTCTGAGGCAGTACATCTTTATGAAAGTAGATTGCCCAGTCTTCCTTCTATGAAGTGGCTGGTGAGCTTGACCGCCAACCTTCTGGTTAGCAGTCAAATGCCTTAGGCATTATACCACCAGAGCTCCACTGATGAAAAGATTAACAAATATATTGGTATATACATACAATGGAATATTATGCAGCAACCAAAGGAAATGAAGTATTGAAGTACTAATACATACTATAAACTGGATGACATTTGAAAATATTATTCCAAGTGAAAGAAGCTGGTCACAAAAAATCAATTATTACTTGATTTTATTTATATGAAGTGTACAAAATAGAGAAATATATAAAGATAGAAAGTAGATTAATGACTTTATAGGGCTTGGTTGTTGTTTTTGTTGTTGGATGCCATTGAGTGAGCTCTGACTCATAGTGACCCTATGTATAACAGAATGAAATGTTTTCTGGTCCTACGCCATCCTCAGTATCCTTGCTATGCTTGAGCCTATCATTGCAACCACTGGGTCAATCCATCTTTTCGAGCATCTTCTCTTCCTCCGCTGACCCTCTACCTTACCAAGCATGATATGGTTCTCCAGGGAATGATCCCTTCTTACAACATGACCAAAGTAGGTTAGATAAAGTCCAAAGAGCATTCTGGTTGCACTTCCTGCAGTACAGATTTGTTTGTTCTTCTGGCAGACTATAGTAAGGCTATAGTATTTTCAATATTCTTTGCCAACGCCACAATTCAAAGGCATCAACTCTTTTTCAGTCTTCCTTTTTCATTATCCAGATTTCACATGCACATGAGGTGACTGAAAATATGGCTTGGGGTCAGGTGCACCTTAGTCTTCCAAGTGACATCTTTGTTTCTTAGCTCTTTAAAGAGTTCACTAGCAGCAGATTTGCTTAATGCAATACAATGTCTTCTTTCTTTCTTTCCTTTTCAGTTTCTATTGTGATTCGGGTGAAAGTTTACAGAGCAAATTAATTTTCCACTCAGCAGCTCACACATACTTTGTCTCATGACATTGACTGCAATTTTCCACAATGCAACAACTCCCCTCCCACTTCCTTCCCATAGTTACCTCTTCCCTGTGTCCTTCCATCCCATGCACTCCTGCCTCCTGAGCTCTCTCCCTGTGCTTACACAGCCTTTCTATTCTCCCATGGTTGATCCCTCCAAAGAGTGTGTCTACCTAATGTAAATGTTCAGCTCATATGCTTGTCTTTTGTTTGGCTGAAAGCCATAGAAGTGGGTTCAATTCCAGACCTGAAGGGCAGCTAGGGCCCATAGTCTCAGTGGTTCCATCAGGCTCTATCACACCAGCAAACCTGGTCCCCCCATTTTTTTTATGATTTTGAATATTGTTCCACATTTTTGTCCCACTCTATCCAGGATCTCCTACATAGATTCCCCCTCCGAATGTTTGACAGTGGTAGCTGGGAACTGTCTAGTTCTTCTGGTCTCATGGTCAAATAGGCTGATGATCGCATGGTATACCAGTTGCTTAGACTAATTGATTCCATGTATCTTTGGTTTTCTTCATTCTTCTTTGCTCTGGACAAGGAGAGACCCATCACTGCATCTAGATGGCCACTTGCAAGCTTTTATGATCCCGGTTGCTACTTGCCAAAATAGGTTGTGGAACAATGTTTTTGTATAGGATGGTATGCCAATTGAGCTTGATGTGCCCTGCAATCATGGTCCTGAGCCCACAGGTCCAGCTATTGCTCCCTCTGGGTAGCTGGCTGTGGCCAAGAAGTGACTACTGCCTTGTCCTTTGTCAGCTTTACTATATACCTGGAAATCTTAAGGAGCATCAAAAGTATACTTGTAGAAACATTGTCTGACAACCCTATACATGGTCATCAGCACATTCTCTCCTGCATAGCCATATCTAATAGTTCAGCCTGTCCACCCATCTATCCACCTATAGATCAGTGTTTGCCATCAATGACAACACAGTACTGTATGTACAAAAAGGTTCATCTTTGTTGTCTGTACCTCCCATGCACCTCTCTATGTCTTCCCCTTCCTCAATGCCACCGTGTTGATCACTCACATTTGGTACATTGCCCTTTCCCTTCACCCAAATCAACACTTATCTCCACCTATCTAGCAATGTTCCCTCCCCTGCCCTCCTACCCCTGGTGACCAACAAAGAAAATTCCCATCCATATATAAACCTTTCCTTGACTTTTTACAATAATGGAATAATACAATATTTGTCCTTCTGTGATTCAATGTCCAATTTCTTGACTGCTGCTTCTGTGGATGTTGACTGTGGATCCAAGGGATTTCATTTTAGAAATCCCCAATAACTTCAATCTTTTCTACATTTATCATGATGTTACTTATTGATCCCATTGTAGGAATTTGGTTTTCTTTATGTTGAGGTATAATCCATACACAAGGCTGCAGTCTTTGATTTATATCAGCAAGTGCTTCAAACCATCTTTGCTTTCAGCAAGCAAGGTTGTATCATCTGCATATCACAGGCTGTTACTTATACTTCCTCCAATTCTGATGCTGCATTCTTCATATAGTCCAACTTCTTGGATTATTTGCTCAGCATACAGATAGAATAAATATGGTGAAAGGATACAACCCTGACATACACCATCCCAATTTTAAACCATTAAGTATCCCCTTGTTCTGTTTGTATGACACCCTCTTGGTCCATGTACAGGTCCCTCATGTGCATAATTAAGTGTTCTGGAATTCCTGTTCTTTGTAATATTATCCCTAATTTGTTATGATCCATACCCTTGAATGCATTTTTTAGTCAATAAAATATAAGTAAACATCTTTCTGGTTGTTTTGGTTACCTAGTGCCACTCTGACAGGAATATACCACAAATGGGATGGCTTTAACAAACAGGAGTTTATTCTTACATTTTGGAGGCTGTAAGTTCAAGATCAAAGCACCATGCTCTGGGGCCTGGGTGAAAACCCCTCAAACTTGGGCTTCAGCTTTGCCTCCTGCTCCCAGCCCACTGAAGATGGAGGCTTTTCTTCACTCAGCTGCTGGCTGCTGAGGCTGATAAACCCAAGGTCAACAAGTTACAAGGCATAGTCTCAATGTTACCAAACCATATGGCAGACCATATGGTTTTAATAGTTCAAGTCCATTAAAAGTCCCAAGATCAGCAGAGCATGGCAAGCTGCTGAACAATGAATTGGCTACATGAAAGGTTCAAGCGTGCCATAAGCTAGAGACCATTCCCAAAGCTGCTTCCTATATACAGGAAGCAGACCACATCCCTAAAACAGCTAGTCAGCTGGTTGTGGTAGATCCCACCATGGAGCTGATTGCCAATCTCATCATGGGAAATAACTACCACCAACAGCTAATCAGCTGGTTGTGGTAGATCCCACCATGGAGTTGATTGCCAGTCTCATCATGGGAAATAACTACCACCAACTGCCCAGCCATTCAACCAGGCCCAGTCAAGTTGACACACAACCTTAACTACCATACTGGTATTCTTTGCTTTCAGCCAAGATCCATCTGACATCAGCAATGATATCCCTTATGCTACATCCTCTTCTGAATCCAGCTTGCATTTCTAGAAGTTCCCTATCAGTATACTTCTGTAACCATTTTTAAATGATCTTCAGCAAGATTTTAGTTGCTTGTGATATTAATGATATTGTATGATAATTCTGCATTCTGTTGAATCACCTTTCTTTGGAATGGGTACAAATATCAATCTCTTCCAGTCAGCTGGCCAGGTAACTGTCTCCCAAATTTTTTGGCATAAATGAACACATTCCACCTTGAGTTGGAATTAACTTGATGTCAGTGATTTGGTTTAGATTTTTATATGTGTATGTCTGTATCTGCAACTGAAAGGAAACTTGGAATACATTTTACTTGGGACCATTCATTCATTTTTCTCTTTTCTATGTTGACCAGGGTCCTTGGATGGGACAAGTGGTTTGCACTCAGCTGCGAACCTAAAGGTGGGTGGTTTGGACTCACCCAGCAGTGGCATGGAAGAAAGATCTGGAGAACTGTTTCAATAAAGATTTCAGCTAAGAAACCCTATGAAGCAGTTCTACTCAGTAACACAAGGCGATGTCATGGGTCAGAATCAACTCAATGGCAACAAGTTCAGATTTTTTTTAAACATTCGCAAACACTGCTCTATACGCTGGGCTTACAAGAGTGAACGAAACAGATAAAAATCCTTGCCCAACTATATTATATTTTCAGGGAGAAAGGGAAGGAAGAACAAATAAATATCTAAATAAAACATGTAGCATGTAAGATGGTTATAGTTCTATGGAGAAAATAAAACATAAAGGAAAAGAAGTGAATGAGGAGATAGAACTATTTTTTAAGTATGGTTGTTGTTGTTGTTATGTGCCATCAAGTTGGACCCGACTCATAGCATCCCCTCCTTGGGTTTCCAAAGCAGTATCACTACAGAAGTAGATTGCCCATCTTCCTTCTGAGGAAGGTCTGGTGGGTTTGATTCTCCAGCCTTCTGGTTAGCAGTCAAGTACCTTAGGCACTATGCTACAAGAGCAGTGCAACAAATATCACTACTAAGGTGACACTTGAGTAGAGATCAGGAAGTGGTGAGGCCATGAGTCATGTGAATAGCAGTCAGATGTCTGCTTCATGCAGTGGGAGGAGCACATACAAATTTCTGATAGGAAAGTGGCCTGTCAGAAATCAGAAAAGAGCCCAGAGTGCCTAGAAGTGAGTGAGGTGGGGAAAGACGTAGCAGGACTTGAAGCTGGAGAAGTAGTGGTGGTGTGTGTAGACAGCAGATAGGCAGAGCACTAATGACTTGTAGGCAATTCTGAGGATTTTTATTTCTTCTCTGAATCAGATGAGAAGTCTCTGGGAACTTTTAAGCAGAAGGCCATTTTTAGCTTTAGACAATGAGTATATTCCAAGCCTAAGAGAGAGCAGTCAGATTATCAACAACAACCTAAAAAAATTTCACTGAGGCACTTGAGATGACTAGATTGAACAAGTGGAAGATTTGCTACAGTAGACATGGCTCAAACTGTGTTGAGGGATATGCTGCATGGCAGGTATTTCATTTAATTAAATATCCTACAATGCAGTCCATTTTCAGTTAATTCACAAAGGGAGAGAAATATCCAAGATTTCATGTTCTGGTTAATTCATTCTGATCCTTCAGGTTTTAGCCTAATAACTCCTTTCAGACCTTCTCTATCCTGTGTCAGAAGTAAGTTCTTTAGTTATATTCTTTATATCCTATTTTTTTTTTCCTTTACAGGGACTATGATAATTTATAATAATGGAAAGAGAGTAATATTTTGATGATTTCTTATTTTATTTGAGTACCAGATATTTACCATAGCCCATTTGAGGCATCCATTTGTGGGAGATTTAATATTGAGGGTTTATTTATTTATTTATTTATTTATTTATTTAAGAGATGAAATATTCAGGGAAATATCAAGATAATGTTCTGCTTAAAACCCACTGCCATCAAGTAGATTCCAACTCATAGGAACCCTCATTGGGTTTCAAAGGCTGTAAAGCTTTATGGAAGTAAATTGTATCCTCTTTCTCCCATGGAACAGCTGGTGGGTTTATACCACCTACCTTGGTTAGCAGCCAAATGCCTTACCCACTATGTCACCAGAGTTCCTTAATGCTCTGTTTATAACATGCAAAAGAGTTTTTAAAAAGTGTTTTTGAGAAGAAAATATTCATGTGCCCTTAATTTCCCCTTTTTATCACATAAAAAACTAAGCCTGGGAACTTTGCCTGCAATGAGGAGAGACCACTTTTCCTTCTCTGGCAGCCATACCAGCTCTATACATCTGGAGGGTATCTCATGGGAGAAGTCAAGGAAAAGCTTGCTTCTGGGCATTGGGGAAAGGACAAGTAGGATCCAGGAG
Organism: Orycteropus afer afer; assembly: GCF_000298275.1. Lineage (NCBI taxonomy): Eukaryota > Metazoa > Chordata > Mammalia > Tubulidentata > Orycteropodidae > Orycteropus > Orycteropus afer. The sequence continues at coordinate 7,143,880 of NW_006921748.1, forward strand.
TATGCTGAGAGCTTGCCCTGCTCTCTGTCTGTGCCTCTAGGGGAAGGCTGTCACATACAAACCTGGAAAGATGTTGCATCCAAATAAATTTGACAGTCTGTCATAGCCAAACTTCCACAGCTGTTCTTATTTCTCCTGTAGCATGGACATGTATTTGAAAGAGAACTGGCTTCTTATGGAATCTATGTGGTGGCATAAGGTTCCTTCCTAGTAGAGGTCAGAGAACCAGATGAAGAAAGCAAAGGGTCAGGAACCTACAGCCAGAAAGAACTGGAGAAAAATTGAGTAAGCAAGGAGGGGGAGGTGAACATTCTCTGGAACACTGCCCTGGGCAGATAGTCAAAAGACCAGGTCACATCCAAGAACGAACAGAAGCCTAAGGGGTTCCTTCACTCTACCCCCCAAGTGCATGAGTGGCCCAAACCAAAATTACTTCTTTTATTTCTCTTATATAGAGTGGACACTATTTCAGTTAGTGAATTAGGATGAGCTTTCTGTCACTTTGAACATTTAATTTTTTCCCCCAAGTTAGTGGGCAGGAAATAGAGATGAAAAATTAGCTCAGTTATAAATACAATCAAAAAATTACACCAATTGTTCACATTCATAGTGGAGATGAGTACATTCATTGCCCCCTACATATGTTTATCTGTGTGATTGTTTGTTTAATGTCTGTCTCCCAAGATGAGCTTCAAGTAAGGACTGTTATGCTTACCTCAGTATCTCCAGTACATACAACGGCACTGAGAGACACTAAGTGATGCACTTACCCAGATACTATTAATGAAGTTTGAGGCAGCACTGCCTGCTTTACCATTGTTAGGAAATAGTTCAGGTCCCAGGCACCAGGCAACCACCACTGATGCTCTGAAAAGTCACATGACCTCACAGACCATTTTCTCAGACTGGCTGAAACAGTGAAGGATGCATATCAAAAACAAACAAATAAATACATCTATTCAAGAAGTCCAACGAACCCCAAACAGAATAGAACCTCCCTCCAAAAAAAATCACCAAGACATATCATCATCAAACTCACCAAAACCAAAGACAAAGAAAGAATCCTGAAAGCAGCATGGGAAAAACAAAAAGTTACCTACAAGGCAGTAAGACTAAGCTCAGATTTCTTGGCAGAAACCATGCAGGCGAGAAGACAATGAGATGGTATATATAAAACCCTGAAAGAGAAAAATTTCCAATCAAGAATTATGTACCCAGCAAAACTGTCACTCAAATATGATAGTGAAATTAGGACATTTCCAGATAAGCAGAAGTTAAGGGAATTTTTTATAACCAGACCAACCTTACAAGAGATGTTAAAGGGAAGCCTTTGGAGAGAGAAGCAACAACAGCAAACAACAACTGACCATTAACAAACATGATGATGTAACCCAGAAACCAACCCAGCTATGGAAGTATCCAGAGTAAATAAGCCTACAAGATTGTAAACAGGGAACCAGAGACATTAATTAACAAGTACAAACCAAAAAGAGGGAAAAAATTGTGTAGTTACAAAACTTCTAAATGTTAGGGAAATCAAGATAACTACAAGATAGAATGGACTGCTCTAAACTTGGGAAGAAAGCTAAAAATCACAGCGTAGCCTCAAAGAAAAATGATAGCCTTCACATCAAAATAGAAAAGAGGAACAACACAAATATTTAGCAAATACTAAGACAATAGCAACGAAGGAAGTAAACACGATTCATAAGCAAAACGAGATCAGCACAGAAAATTATATGAGCAAAGCAATCAACACCATGAAAAAGCACATAACAAAAATGACAGCAACAAATTAATACTTGTTGATAATTACATATCTGGCAAGGGACTTATCTCTAAGATTTATAGAAAACTCCAATGCCTCAATAGTAAAGGACTTAACAATCCAATTGAAAAACGGGCAGAAGACACGAATAGACACTTCACCAAGCAGGATATTCCGGTAGCTAGCATGTAGAGATCCTCACGATCATTGGCCATCAGGGAGATGCAAATCAAAACAACAAGATACCATCTCACCCCAGCACTGATGGCAAGGTTCAACGAGACAGAAAATAACAAATGCTGGCGGGGATGTGGAGAGATTTGGACTCTCATACACTATGTTGGGACTGTGAAGTGATCCAACCACTGTGGAAGGCGATATGGTGATTCCTTAGAAGGCTGGAATTGTAGATAACATTTGACCCAGCAGTCCTATTACTAGGTATGTATCCTAGAGAGGTGATAACCAGGATAAGAGCAGATATATACACACCCATGTTCATTGCAGCACTATTTACAGTAGCAAAAATTTGAAAACAACCTATGTACCTATCAGTGGAAGAGTGGATGACCAAACTATGATATATACACACAATGGAAAGCTATGCAGCACTAAAGAATAATGTAGTCTGTAAAATACCGCATAACGTGGATGAACTTGGAGGACAGTATGCTGAATGAAATAAGTCACTCACAGAAGGACAAATACAGTATTAGTTCATTGTTGTGCAGGGTTTACATATGGAAGAAAACTTACTTTGTTGGTTACCAGAGATGGGAGCTGAGGGGAGGGAACATTGCAAAAAAAAAAAAAAAAAAAGAAAGAAATGCATTGACCCATGTCACTTTAGTTTTGTATATTTCATTATACTTAAATTATATTTCAATAAAATGCATTTAAAACAAACAACAAAAAATATATAGGATTTGCTATATTTAATAGCTTTTGTTCTTCCATATTATTTTATAAATCACTGAATAGGGAATTAATAACAAAATAATGAACTATATTCTTGCTTCTGGACAATAAGCAAAGGCTGAACATCTTCACAATTCATCTGGAAATATTATTTCCAAGAAATTTTTTGAGTACCAATTCTCCAAAGAAATGTTCTCAGCAATTAGTTCATGCTTTCTAAATTTAAAGCATACTAATTAGACATCCTTCAGGGAAAGAGGGGAAAACCTTCTAAGAAACCAGTGTCTTCAAATATAGTATACATAAATTAACTCTCAAAAAAAGCTTTTCTATAAATACATCATTCCATCATGTATATATTGAGTGGGCTGCATATGTTTTTAATTTCTTCATCTATTTGTCCAAATGTGTATAGAACATGTGTAAGTTCTAAATATGGAATTTTCTAAATACACATATGCTTACATCTATTAACAAGTATTCTTATAGAAATTATTCTAGATTCACCCCATGCCACATATTATAGAAGATATAGAAGGGTGGAAAAATACTGCCTTTATAATCAGGTAATTGGCATTCTTCTGGGAGAGATAACTCACACATATGCTGCTAGCTAGAATATAAACAAATGTTAAAATTGTGCTACATTTCTACAGGCTGGGAAGAATCACTGCAAGCTGAGTCATTGGAGTAAGTCCATGTGGAAGGTGAACTCTCCCTGAGCCTTAAAGGGCAGAGTGCTTTAGATGAGGGATGGGAAGAGGGACAGGCAACCCAGAAACAATTCAACAAACAATTGACATACAGCTTTAAGGACTGAGAGAGAGATATGCTATATCGGGAGGGCAGAGCATTGGGTTCCAGGAGACCTTGTCTGTATGTAGCCTGCTTTCACCATCAGTTCACTGTGCTGTGTCACGTGGCTTCTTGACAAGCTCTTTCCAGAATTGAACTAGAAAAGCTGACCATGGAAACACTTTCTAATTTATATAGAAAACACTTATTTGACTTGCTTCTAGAATTATCAGTGGCATCCATTCAGGCTATTTAACAGGCATTGAATCTAAAGTCTGGGTTTCCCAAGCAAAAACATCAGAAAGAATCCCATTCCCCTTTGTTGATAACAAAATAGACACTCAATGCCAATGCAAAGGTGCTTAATACATGTGGAAAGACAAAAACAAAAAAAATGATCACATCACAATTCCAGTGCAGAATGAAGTCCATTCTCTGTGGACCACGAGAGTTTAGAGAATTCAGCTGAAATCAGATAGTGCCAGAGGCAAGACTAAGTGATGCTTTTGAAATCTCAGTGTACTTTGTTGATGTTCAAACCTTGAGTTACTAATAATATCTCACATGTTCATAGCACATCAAACTTCTCAAAATAATCACTTATCTTTTAACATTTTTTCTTCTGGGTAAATCATTGTTCCCATTTGTCAAGTGAAAAACCTCAGACCCAAAGATGACAAGTGATTTATCCAAATTTAGATAGTGAACTTGTGCCAGAACCCAAACTGAAGCCCACATTTCCTCACTCTTGCTATAATACTTTTTAATTCCATCATGGTAGCCATGGTTCTTCTAGAGTCTCTTCTAGGTGTTGTTCTTGCTCTTTCCATGGCTGATTTTGCAGGTCTTATTCGAGAAGTGTCTAACCATACAGCAAAGTCAGTGGTGTGTTGGGAAGTGTTTAATCACTGTCTCTGGAAAAAAAAATCTTAAAAATGAAAAGTCCTGGTTTATAGCATTTGCTGATTTCTGTGGGTAAATAGGCACTCTGCTGGCATAGTGCCTAAAGCATTTGACTGCTAATCAGAAGGTTGGTCATCCAAACCCACCAGCCACTCCTCTGAAAGAAGACTGAGCCATCTACTTCCATAGAGGTACCGCCTCAGAAACCCAAGGAGGAATCACTGTGAGTGGTATAAATACTCATGGCTAATTTCAAACTACTAATGTTATGTCTCTGACCTCAAGAGCTGGAAAGAAAGGTGCACAGTGGGAGCCGGTTTCAGCATGCCTCTGATTGAAATACCATGTACTTTCTGTGTCCATTAGTTTAACACCAGATAAACTGATATTATCCATCAAAAATCAAAAACCCAAATACACTGCTATCAAGTCAATCCCAACTCATAGAGACCCCTATTGAGTTTCTGAGGCTGTAAATCTTTAAGGACATTTCCATATAGCAGCTGGTGGGTTCGAACCACTGACCTTCTGGTTAGCAGCCAAATTGCCTTATCCACCATGCCACCAGAGCTTCTTCATATAATTCACAGGGCTAAAAAAAATAAAAAAAAAAAAAAAACAAGCCTGAGTATCCTCTCAAAGTTTTACTTTGCCCAAGTCCTATCTAAACACTTTGGTTATTTTTAGCTTATTATAAACCTTTAGTGACAGCTTCAAAGAGAAACTTGGAAGCTAGAGGGGAAAAGGTGAGTGTGTGATTAAAAGGAAAGGGAAGACTGTTTTCTGAGAATAAGTTGCCTGTCTATCAAATTTTCAGTAGAGGCTCCTTCTCAACCTACTTGTCCTAGATGTATATCCAAGTCTGCATTTCCAACATGTCTAGCCATTTCCTTAAGCTTCATACATATGTGTGTGTGTTGTTGTTAGGTGGCATTGAGTCAATTTTTAACTCATGGCAACCCCATGCAATAGATAATTGCCAATAAGGATTCCTAAATTGCCATCTTTACTGGAGCAGATTACCATGTCATAATCCTACAGAGCCGCTGGGTGAATTTGAATGGCCAGATTTTGGTTAGCAGCCAAGCATTACACCATTGTACCACTGGGCTCTTACACACACACACACACACACACACATATTGTTGTCTTTGTTAAGTGCCATCGAGTCAGTTCTGACTCATAGCAATCCTACGCACAACAGCACAAAACACTGTCCAGCCCTACAGTATCCTTATAATTGTTGCTATGTTTGAGCCCATTGTTGCAGTCACTGTGCCAATCCACCTTGTTGGGGGTCTTTGTCTTTTTAGATGGAACTCTACCAAGCATGATGTCTTTCTCCAGAAACTGGTCCCTATTGATAACATGTCCAAAGTACATGAGACGAAGTCTTGCCATCCTTGCTGCTAAGAAGAATTCTAGCTGCACTTCTTCCAAGACAGAGTTGTTGGTTCTTCTGGCAGTCCATGGTATATTCAATATTCTTCACCAACACCATAATTCAAATGCATATCATTCTTCAGCCTTTCTTATTCCTTGTTCAGCTTTTGAATGCATATGAGGTGATTGAAAATACCACGGTTTGGGTTAGGCATACCTTAGTCCTCAAAGTGACATCTTTGCCTTTTAACATTTTAAAGAGATCTTTTGACACATATTTGCCCCATTCAATACATCATTTGAGTTCCTGTCTGCTGCTTCCATAGGTGCTGAGTGTGAAGCCAAGTAAAATGAAATCCTTGACAACTTCAATCTCTCCTCATTTATCATGATGTTGCTTACTGGTTCAGTGGTGAGGATTTCTCTTTTCTCTATGTTGAGGTGAAATCCATACTGAGGCTGTAGTCTCTGATCTTCATCAGTAAGTACTTCAATTCTTCTCCACTTTCAGCAAGTAAGATTGTATCATCTGTATATTGCAAATTGTTAATGAGTCTTCCACCAATCCCAAAGCCACATTCTTCTTCATATAGTCCAGCTTCTCAGACAATTTTCTCAGCACACAGATTGAATAAGTATGGTGAAAGTGTACAACCCTGATGCACACCCTTCCTGATTTTAAACCACACAGTAGGCCCTTGTTCTGTTTGAACAAGCTACCTCTTGATCTATGTACAGGTTCCTTATGAGCATAATAAAGTGCTCTGGAATTCCCATTTTTTGCAATGCTATTTATAATTTGCTGTGACCCACACAGTCAATATATATATGTGTATACACATATATACATACACAGGTAGACACACAGAGATACATGAATTCTTTATAAACATCTCCAGAACATTTAAAGCAAAAGACAGTATTACCTGACTTCAACTCTGCTAACTCTTTCTATGACTAAGGACAAAAACTAAGATTCATTTTAGACCTTTTCTACAATACCCTATAACCAAGCTATCACCAAATCCTAGCAATTCCACCACTTTTTAAATTCTTGAATTAATATCCAGTTACCATTTCCCTGGGGGCTCTGGTAGCATAGTGCCTAAGGCACTTGACTGCTAACCAGAAGGCTGGCGGTTCAAACCCACCAGCCACTCCTCGGAAGGAAAGTTGGGCAATCCTACTTCCGTAGTGATACTGCCTCAGAAACCCAAGGAGGGGTCGCTATGAGTCGGGGCCAACTCGACGGCAAATAACAACAACAACAACAACAATTTCCCTATTTCTGTCCAAGTTCTTATTATGGCATATAGTCTTCCTTCACCCTGTCTTTTCTGCTTCTCCAGAATTATTTCTTACCACTCACATCTCATACTACATTGTAATACCAGACTGGCTATGGTGACCCATATATGTTCTCCCTATTACATGAGTGTACAATGCCTATAATCCACTCCTCTCAGTCTAATCCCCTTTACCTGCTTCATTACTTCTTCATTCTTCAATAGCTACCTACAGCATCATGCCCCGTGGGGGGAAAAAAAAATCTTCCCTGAATCCCATCTTCTCCCATTGCTGATCTAAATGCTTCTCTTCTATAGTCTCATTGCATTCTTTGCAGATCTTGTGAGTATTACAGAGAATTATATATTTATAGATCTGTCTCCCTCACTATTGTATAAGCTTTTAAAGACACACACAGTACAATATTTTTCTTTATACTTCCATGACTTAGCACAGAATTTGGCATGTGGAAGTTAAATAGTATCATTTGAGGATGGGACAGCCTCTTAGCACGTGCATTAAAGTCAGAAAAGCTATGTCAGAGAGCTTTAGAGATGGGAGCAATAGCCAAGGGACTGGGAAATGTGACTTGATTTCATCACATTTTCAAATTATTTTGCTTAAAAGTCCTGAAATATTTCAATTCCATTCTCAGTATTTGTAAAATTATTTCTAAAGGAGGAAGAAGGAGAGGTAGCATTAGAAAGCAGAAGAAAATTCTTTGAAAATACTCAGCCCGCACCTGAGTTCCCAGCACAGGCCTTTGCAGAACACATTGATGATAATATGGCATAGCAACTAGAAGTTATGTCACATTCAAGACTTTTATGTATGAGTCATCAGATTTACACCCAGATTCCTGTTTTCTGGTCAAAGACAGAGACAAGCCTTCTAAGTCCTATGAAGCAATCTCACACAGTGGTTAAAGTTGAGAATTGGCATTAGAAACTTAAGGGCTAAAATTCTATGCCAACCATTTATAAGAACTGTAATCTTGGGTGAGTTGTTTAAACTCCCCAAGACTCAGTTTTCCCATTTGTAAATAATCAATAACATTATCTGCCTCCTAAGCTTACTATAATGATTAAAAAAAAAAAAAAATGCACTGCTGAGAAGTCTGATCCGACTCATAGTGACCCTTCCTTGGGTTTCTGAAGTGGTATCCCTAAGGAAGTAGATTGCCCAATCTTCCTTCTGAGGAGTGGCTGGTGGGTTTGTACTGCCAGCCTTCTGGTTAGAGGTCAAACGCCTCAGGCACTACACCACCAGAGCTCCCACTATAATGACATTAATGGTGGTCAAGGTTCTTGGTTCTAAGGTACAGGGACTGAGTCTAGCTATTTTAAGCAATTAAAAAAATACTTTAGAAAGATAATACAGTACTCATAGAATCAACTAAAACCAAACCAAACTCACTGTCATCAAGTCGATACTGACTCATAGCGACCCCTCCTTGGGTTTCCCAGGTGGTATCGCTACAGAAATAGTTTGCCTAGTCTTCCTTCCGAAGAGCGGCTGGCGGGTTTGAACTGCCAGCCTTCTGGTTAGCAGTCAAATGCCTTAGGCACTGTGCCACCAAAGCTCCCATTTAATCAACTAGCACCTGTTACAGCAGACATAGATGACAGTATCCATGGGAAATGTTTACCTCTGGAAGACAAGAAATAGAAAACATAACACCACCAGAAAATATCTGACCAGAATGCTACAACTGCTGATAATACATTTAACATTCCTTTGTTGTTGTTGTTATGTGCTGTGGAGTAGGACCCAACTCATAACAACCTCATCTTGGGTTTCTGAGGCGATATTCTAATCTTCCCTCTGGCTTTGTATTTCTAATTCTAGATTCAAGATCATGGATAGGAGTATCCATTTGCTTGTTACCTAACCATATTTCCTCATCTTTTTGCTGAGGGTGCAAAAGAGAGAATCACTTCCCTACAGCTTCTTTAAAAGGTGATCTGACTCTGTTACCCACAAATCCCAAACATAATTGAGGATTGTTCCAAAATCGGAAGAGGTGATTGAATTCTAGGCAATAACCATTGCCACCATCCTCATTGAGAGTCCATCATCCACAGGTACTTTCCTTATTTATACAAGCTTACCCCCTCCTAAAACTCTCCTACCACATCTTTCAAAAACAAAAACACACTCAACCTCCCCGGCTTAAGAAGAATAATTCAAATCACATCTAATACTCTATGCAACTCCTATGTCTATGATGTGGGTATAAGACATTCTCACCTATCATGATACTCTCTTGATAATTTGCAAGATATGACTAAAGGATAAATTTGACCTACAATACACTACTTTACAAACATATAGTGAGTAGTGATAATAATAATAATAATAATAATAACAGAGGCAAAACCACCCTAAATAAGTGAGGATATGTGAGGCTACAAAATTTGGAAAACTAGAAGGAATTCTAAAGTCTTTGTTTCTTCAACTAGTCACAAGGGCATCATTGATATTTATGACCCATTCTGTTGCTTCCTTTCCATGACTCTCTACCTTCGGCTGTCATCAGAGTTGATCAGAAGATGTTAACCAATGGTCTTGCCAATATTAGATTGCTAAGTCTTTTATTTACAAGAAAACTCTTTTTATTATAATATGCAGAAAAGTATACATAAATATAGTTTAATGCCATTTCACAAACTAGCCACACCCACAAACCAGCACTGAGACAAAGAACCACTACAATCAGCTGTCCAAAAGTCTCCTGTGAGCTTTTTGGTAGTCACTCCTGCCAAAGCTATTCACTATCCTCATTAATAAAAATTTAGGTTAGCTTTGCTTATTAGTTTTTCATTCACTTTTACCACTCTCACTCACTGCTGCCCAATCCATTTCACTGATAGCGACCCCTCCTTGGGGTTCCCAGGCATTATCACTCCGGAAGTAAATTGCTCAATCTTCCTTCCAAGGAATGGCTGATGGGTTTGAACCACCATCCTTCTGGTTAGCAGTCAAATGCCTTAGGCATTCTGCGACTTTTACCACTAGACACTGTGTATCAGGAGATTCCTCCATGACATCCCGTTCTGCATGCATACCTTCTCCTGGCAGCTTTGTGTTGCAGGAACCCTATTTTTCCTTGAAAGTCATAATCAATCACTTCAATTGACACAATGGTCTCCTTCCTTTTCAATACCTGTGCCTAGAGGCATGAGGAATACTTGAAACATTGTAGTAAGAATGAAATATTATACTTGCCAGGCACAAGTTAACTGCTCGTTTTCTTTCCTGTTTATCAGACCAATGACAAAACATTTGTCACCCAGTGCCAGTGGCAATGGAATCCTGCTCTAGTAAGAAATCCACATTTTCAACTGATGTTTGTCATGTAATCCATTGTTACTCTTCATTATCACATGTCTTTTTTTTTGTATTTAGCCACATAAAGATGTAATAAGGATATGTAGGAATTAGCTTCTGTACAAATCTAAACAGTTACACTCACCTCTAAGTCTCCCTGAGGCTTACCATTCACCTTAATATTCACTGTTTTGGTAGATATGTGACTCCAGTGATTCATGTTTGGCCATTTCTATAAGTCCTTATTCCATGAAGTCAGAGAGTCAGTTTAGTAATTCTACCAACAGTTCTGAATAGGAAATCACATTCTCAGAGCCAATTCCCTAAAGTCCCTGACATTTTGATCATTTAACTTTTTCTTTTACCTGTTAGCTTAGGTGTTTGGGGAAAAGATAGGAAAAAGTTTTAGACTTCAAACTATGGTGGTGTTATATCAGCTTTCCTCAAGGGTATATGGATTCATCTTCCTTCCAGGAGCTTTGTATATGTGGGCTGATTCAGGTTTGTGAAAAGTTAGAAATGTGACTTTCTACTGTGGTATGTGCAGATCAGAGAGGACCACAGAGGGCTGTCCTTCTGCATTGTTACTAGTAACCCATGATCAAATAGTAACCTCCAAAGACCTTTGCAGGTCAGATAATTCTTATCATCACTCTCCTCTTGCACAATACCATTTTCTTAAAATATTGTCTTGATATAGTTTGAAGGCCCTGGATGGCGGCCAGTATGTTCCCTTTCTTTAGCAGCGGATTAAGTCCACTCTCTAAACCCTTTCCTTGTTAGGCTCTCACACTCCTGAGCCACTGTGCACCCATCCTAAACACTCTAAGGCCAGGTACTCAACAACTAAGGACATCTTCTATATCCCCTGCGCCTACAGAATTATTCAAAATGCCCATTCCCCAGGAAGCCCATGGACCTTAGCTAACCCCACCCTGTTAAACACACATAAGCTGTCTCCTCAAATTCCTGGTTGTTATTACCTTGTTCCTGTGGGGCCCTACATTGTATCATGCTGTCCCCCTCTGTCATTAGGAATTGTGAACATAATAAATCTAGTTACTTTTCATGACCTCCTTTACTCCTTTTTCACGTTGCACTTGACTTGCTATCCCATGTGTTTGTTAGAGTCCCTTCCTCCAGTGATTGTAACCTTGATAACCTGGCTTCTGATTATATGCTGCCACCTAAACTTCATCACCTGGAGATATCCCAACACTTGTAATACCTCACCTAGCATAAGCCTACAGAGAATAACGAAAAGACTGATAACAGACATTAAGACACCTTTCAAAGATGCTGAGAGTTTATTTCCCATGAATGTCTCAAACACTTAGTGAAGGGAATATCTATACAATGGGACATATTGTAACAGGTAGTGTAGTAGATCATACATACAAAGGTTTTCTATGATTTCTAATTTCCAGAATTGTTTATTTCTGGCATCTCAATTTTGAAATGTCAGGTTATCCACATTTTCCTTATAAGTCTATTGCCTTTAAGCCATCTCCAGTGCTACTTTCTGTAGCTGTCTGTTTTGGGGTATGTGTTATGTATAGATACATGCACAAAAAATTTTTGGTTGCAAGTGATAGAAACAATTGTGGTTATCTTTGGGTGGGGGTTGCAGAATGCAATCAAGTACAAATATAAAGAGAAATCATAGAATTAACCAGAATTAGAAGAGTAGACTTGGACAAGGATCAGAAGACATAAGAAAATAGATCTAGAAGGCCAAGAATAAAAAGTAAAACAAAAACCAAAAACCTCTTTCAGTATCAACAGTCTGGCCAGAAAGTTTCTATCCTTGCAGCAGGACATTATAAAGCCTGAAACAATATCAATACCACCACTACTTTAAATGAATATTAATCATCATTCAATTTTGTATGAGTTGCTCTGTTTTCACAGACCAATGCATCAAAGGGACAAGGCTAGGTCATTTCTGTGTTCTACCTACTAAGCAAAAAAGAGAGAGAAGCTCTTCTATTTTCCCTTCTGTTGAGGGAAGTGAAACACTGTGCCCCAAATGAAAACAAATAATGGCATATTCCTCAACAATAAGAAACAGAGATGTATGCTACACAACCAAAAATTACAAAGGCCCTCATGGGAAATAAAGAACTAAGAATAGTGCTTGGTATATAATAGGGTCTCACAGTTGCTATATTTGTACCACTGTTATAGGAAACTAGGTCACACAGATTAACTGTATCCATCAGGAAAGCAACGGACATTTTTATTTTTAACTTCCCATTTTACACTAAAGAAAGTGTAATGTATAATGGATACATTAGAAACCACCCACAGGATGAAAGGTGAAGAATTCAAGTTACTTACAGGAATAGGCTTCAAATAAATAAGGTTCCCCAGCTTCTTTTTCACCTCTTCTGCCAGGCTCTTGAGATCCAGGAGAAAGTCAAGCTCTGTTCCAGAAATAAAGTCCTGTCAGACAGGAGGCTGTGTGAACCTCTACCTTCCAAGGCTTTCTGGGATCATGATCTGTCCTATTTTCCTCTATAGGACCTGAAAAAAACAATACATTCAGGCTCCTTTCTCCCCCACTTTGTATCATTGAGAGTTTAGAATTTACTGAGATTAAAAGAGGAAAGGAGATGCACTCTTTCCTTTCCTTTTACACTATTTCCGTTTCTTCCACATTCTGAACCTAAATGCACTTCTCCCTATTTCTCCTACTGAATGCTGTAAAAGCTTTGGGCATTATATATGTAACAAACATAAAATGATTCTGAAAGGTGAAGAAAAAAAAAACAGAGCACCTAGGAACCTCAGGATGCAAGGAATGGCATGCTGATGAGTTCCCTTGTTTTTTTTTGTTTTTTTTTTTCTCCTATATCCCAAATTTGAGGCTAAAGAAGGTGACAACCTGGAAATGCCAACAGATACAGGCCCCAAAAAAAGCTTGATATCTTTAAATTGTGGACAAGAAAAGGAGCAACCTAGCAAGACTGAAAATTTTCAAGCAATAATATTTCAATAACTAGGAATACTGTTCTTTCTAAAATGTTTTGTTGTATTTTATTGATCTAAGAGCTCACATTCCCAAAGACCAGTTTATGTGCCTCTATGACTTGATGGAAGTAAAAAATTCTTTAAAAAATGAATTTATGGAGGTGGGGCAAGATGGCGGACTAGGCAGAAGGATTGCACAGACCCTCTTCAACAAAGAAAAGGGAAACCAATAAATACAGACACAGAAGATAATCTTGGA
>NW_006921748.1:7164825-7187791 GCF_000298275.1 Orycteropus afer afer
GGTTGGCAGACAATGGGCCTCTCGAAGAGTATGAAGGGATGGACACTGGGAGGAGGTAACTATGGGGAGGAAGTGGGAGGGGAGCTGCTGCATTGTAGATTTTGGTCGATGACATGAGACAAAGTATATGTGAACTCCTGTATGAAAAGTGAATTTACTCTGTAAATCTTCACCCAAATCCTAAAAAAAAAAAAAAACTAATACAAAAAAAAGTGAATTTATATCAATTATCTTGTATACAAAGTGCAACTGTACCTAGTTATCATATTTATTTTATGTTGAATAAATGAATTAATTTAGGATGAGGTAAATCTGAATGATTTCCTCTAGGAGAGATACACATAAATGACATAATATATCTTAGTTCATATTCATATTAGTTCATCATCTTATACTAACTAATTAAACAAGTTTCTAAAATCATTTCAAAGACCATCTCAAAGACAGTCCTTTCAAGGATATCCATTTTTGTTCCTTTCTTTGTCTTTATTTTTTATTGGTGATCAGAAGATAATATTTATCTCTACAGGACCATGCCACCACCTTCAATGCCAATTTGCCAGTTTCCCAGTTTGGGTTTAACTGCCATGTGCTGGTTTCAATATTTCTGGCTTCGTCCTTCCCAGGTCTTTTCCAACAAGCTTCATGAAAAACTCTTTTACTCTTTCATTTTTCTCCTCTTTTCTTCCCTCCCAAATCCTCTCCCTCTTTATCTTTTCTCTCATCTCTACAACACTACTCAACAACAATAAGAAATATTTCTCTACCAGGACATAATTTTCCTTTAATGAACTGGAATGAGAATGAAAGTGAAAATTTATGGAGAATAGAATCCTGTGACTGTCACACCAATGCTTATCAGAACAGTCCCTGATAATAAGGAGGAAAACAATCTTTTGAAAAAGTCTGAGGATAAGAGCCCTAAAAATGAAATATTCTCCTTTCATAATTTTAATCCATAGTTAATCCTGTTGAGGAGAATGTTACAGACCCATAGAGAAAAAGAGACCATATACACATAAATAAGAATACATGCATTTAGAGACTATCTTAGAGTCTTAATTTCATTATCTAAGATATCTTAAGATTCTCCCAAATGAAGTCTGGTGCGCAGTGGGTAAAGCATTGGCTGCTAACCAAAAGATCGAAGGTTCAAACCCACCAGCTGCTCTGAAGGAGAAAGATGAGGCAGTCTGGGGAAACCTATGGTGCCGTTTTACTCTGCCCAATAGCATTGCAGTGAGTCAGAATTGACTTGATGGCAATGATTGGATGGTGAACACGTTGTAAAATATTGATTTATCATTTACTTATGTTGTCATTTTCATATGTTAAAGTATTTCCTTCAGGTTGAAAAACAAAACTTAGTTAATCAATTAACATTGGAATAAATATTCTTTTGATTAAATTGGAATTTTCAGTTTAATTTAATTCATAGGTAAAGAGAGTTAAGGATATTATTTCTGGGCTAAGAAATTTGGCAGAAAATATATATTAGAAGTAATCTATGATTAACTTTAATAACAAACTTACTTTTATTGATTTTAATAATAAATGCAAATCTATCCATATAGTGAAGGAGGGGTGACTACAAAACTGTCATATTATTGATAGAAATTCAGAAAATAATATTTAGTGTAATAGAGTAACCTATATATTCTTGAACCTTGTTTCCAATAGAGGACATAAACTGTATAAAGGTAGATATATCTCTACAAATTCTCTTTGTTATTGCTGTTGACACTTGACAGATAGAAGATGAAGCAATAGAACAGAAGAAACTAATTCTCTGGAGTTGGGAATGGATAAATATATGCTCATTAGTATTGGGATCAATCCAACAGTACTAAAGGTTTTGGTGAGTGATTATAATGCTTTATATTTAGGTTAGTGTACAATAAAATAATTTGAAATATAAAATCACTTAATGTAGATATAGGGAGATCTGGTGGAGTAGTGCCTAAGCATTTGACTGCTAACCAGAAGGCTGGCAGTTCCAACCCACCAGCCACTCCTCAGAAGAAAGATTGGGCAATCTACTTCTTAGTGATACTGCCTCGGAAACCCAAGAGGGGTCACTATGAGTTGGATATGACTCAAAGGCAGTGTACAACAACAACAACAGTGTAGATATAAGGAATTCTGCTGGCACAATGATTAAGCACTCAGCTAGGAATCAAAAGGTTGGCAGAATCCATCCAGCAGGAAAAAGACCTGGCAATCTGCTTCCATAAAGATTACAAACAAGAAAACCGTTTGGGTAATTCTAGTCTGTCACATAAAGTCACTATGGGTTGGAATCAACTCAACAACAGCACCCAAGAAGATAGATGTGACCATGTTGTATGTATTGAGTAGGGGTGAGAGAAGGAGGACGTAGAAGGTCCCAATGCCAAACTATACTCTAAAATCAAATTTCAGGAAGAATCACTGAAAAAAGGAGGAAAATGTCTAAAGAAGCCAAAATATTCTTCTACTCTAGTGCTTAAGGCATTTGACTGGTTCAAGCCCACCAACCACTCCTGAGAAGGAAGATTGGGCAATCTACTTCCATAGTGATACTGCTTTGGGAACCCCAAGGAAGGGTTGCTATGAGTTGGATCCGACTCGATGGCAGTGAGAGTAGCATCAGAATCAGTGGGGAGGTATGAAAGAATGGCAAAAATGCCTGACCTGTTGAAGGAGATTAAGATTATCACAACAAGAAAAGTGTGATATGTCTCTACACATTCCTAAAGGAAGACAGGTAGTACTCATTTTATCAGCACTTGTTATTGTTGTTATGTGCCATCACGTTGGACCCAACTCGTAGCGACCCCTCCTTGGGTTTCCGAGACAGTATTACTACGGAAGTAGATTGCCCAACCTTCCTTCCCAGGAGTGTCTGGTGGGTTTGAATCACCAGCCTTCTGGTTAGCAGTCAAGTGTTCATTTTTTTTTACCTGTGGTGTGTGCTGTTAAACCCCGTCAAGCAAATATTGACTCATAGCAACCCTATGCAGAACAGAACAAAACACTCCTGGTCCAACACCATTCTCACAATTATCACCATGTTTGAGCCCATCGTCACAGCCACTGTGTTAATCTGTCTCATTGAAGGCCTTCCCTTTTCTTGCTGACTCTCTGCTTTATCCAGCTTGGTACCCTTCTCCAGAGACTGATCTCTTCTGATGTTACCAAAGGACAGAGCATTCTGGCTGTACTTTCTCCAAGAGAGATTTGTCCATTCTTCTAGCAGTCCGTGGTACATTCAATATTCTTCCACCAACATAATTCAAGTGCATCAATTCTTCTGAGGTCTTCCTTATTCATTGTTCAGCTCTCACATGTATATGAGGCTATTTATTGAAAATACTATGGCTTGGCTTAGGATCAACTTAGCTCAAAGTGACATCTTTGCCTTTTAAAACTTTAAGAAGGTCTTCTGCAGCAGATTTGCCTAATGCAATACATCATTTGATTCCTTGACTGCTGCTTCCATAGGCGTTGATTGTGGATCCAAGTAAAATGAAATCTTCGACAACTTTATTTTGTTTTCCATTTATCATGATGTTGCTTATTGGTCTGGTTGTAAGGAGTTTTGTTTTCTTTATGTTGAAATGAAATCCATACCGAAGGCTGTAGTCTCTGATCTCCATCAGTAAGCGCTTCAAGTCTTCTTTACCTTCAGCAAGCAAGGTTGTGCTATGTACATACCAGTTTGTTAATGAGCCTTCCTCCAATCCTGATGCTGTGTTCTTCACAGAGTCTAGTTTCTTGTATTATTTGTTCAGCGTACAGTTTGAATGAATGAGTATAGTGAAAGTATGTAACCCAACTTTCCTGATTATAAACCATTTAGTATCCGTTTGTTCTGTTCGAACAATAGACTGTTGGTTTATGTACAGGTTCCTCATAAGCACAATTCAGTGTTCTGGAATCCCCATTGCTCATAATGTTATCTATAATTTGTTATGATCTACACAATCTTATGCCTTTACATAACCAATAAGACAGGTGAACATCTTTCTGGTGTTCTTTGCTTTCAGTCAACATCTATGATCATTTCACACCCTCTTCTGAATCCAGTTTGACTTTCTGCCAGTTCTTTGTTGATGCGTTGCTGCAACTGTTTTTGAATTATCTTCAGTAAAATTTTACTTGTGTATGAAAAAGACTGGGCAATCTACTTGTGTAAAGATTTACTGCTTTGGAAACCCAAAGTCAGAATTGACTCGATGGCAGTGAGTTTGGATTTTGTTTTGGTTTATGATATTAATGATATTGTTCAATAATTTCCACAGTCTGTTGGATCATCTTTCTTTGGAATGGGCACAAATATGGATCCCTTCCATTTGGTTGGTCAGGTAGCTGTCTTTCAAATTTTACCACATTCTCTCCCTAGTCTATCTTAGTCTGGAAACTACACTGAAACCTGTCACTATGGGTGACCCTGCTGGTATTTGAAATATCAGTGGCATAGCTTCCAGCATCACAGCAACATGTGAACCACCACAGTAAGAAAAACTGACAGATGAGTGATGAACTTGTGGATAATAATATTTCATATTATTTTTCATGATTTATTTTCATATTCCTAACTAGTGATGGTCGATTTGATTATATTGGCCACATGAATATTTAGTATAGTAAAATCTCCCTCAGAATTCTTATTTTTATTATATACATTGGCCACTATTTGGCATTTATTTTTTTGTATAAACCTTAGAGTCATTTAGTTCAAGTAAAAAAACAGCTATTGATAACATGTAACTGCAACAAGATAAAAAAATGAAACAATTGGGACAATATTGGTGTAAGAATGCTCATATATTTTGTTTTAAACTTCTTATTGTACACTTATAGATTTTGGTTAAAAAGTACTAGAGTTTATGAGAGGTAAATATGATTGAATACAATCTAAATACACAAAACACCCATATCTTATGATTGTTCAAAAGGAGCCCTGCTGGCACAATGGTTAAACACTCAGTTCCTAATCAAAACTTTGATGGCTTGAACTCACTAGCCACTCCACAGAAAAAAAGATGTGTCAGTCTTCTTCCATAAAGATTACAGCTTTGGAAAATCTAAGGCACAGTTCTACTCTGTCCTATAAAAACTCACTGCCATCACATTGATTCCAACTCATAGCAACCCTATTGGGTTTTCAAGGTGTTAAGTCTTTACAGAAGTAGATTGCCTCATTTTCCTTCCATGGAACAACTGGTGGGCTTGAACCACCAACCATAGGGTCACCATAATTCAGAATTGATTGAATGGTAATGGGTTATGACTATTCAATCACAAAGCATCCATCCAGAAATAAAAATATAAATAAACAAACAAAAAATCCATTTAGAAATAGCTACAAAAGTTATAAAATCCTTAAGAATATATTGAGTAGAAAAGTCACAGGATTCATATGAATAAAACCTAAAACCTTATTGAAAGACATAAAATGATCTGAAAAATACAATTAATTTAGAAGTAGAATATGTTCCTGAATTAGCTCGGTTGATAAGGAAAATATTAACATTTTGCCAACCATATTGGTTGCAAATTTGTATAATTAATTTGCTTCTTTTAATCAGTTTTCAACTTTGTATCTCTGTATCATATAGATTTATTTTAATTTAAATTTTTGTCTTAGCCTTTGACACATATTATTTCTCTGCCTTTTTTTTTTTTTCTTTTCATATTCTGTTTTAGTAGGTAACTTCAGATCTTATCTGATACTTCACTTTGCTACAGACATTTCCCCCAGCCCATGACAGAGGATGAACAAAGAGAAATCCGGTCAACTCAAGATAAAGATGACAAATATGAAATGCAGCACAGAATAAACAAGGATTTTGTGATTTGTGTTATTGAAAATGGATGGTAGCCTTTCAATGGCTTCCTCTAAGTAAATATGCTCAAGATGCTTAGATGTGCACAAGGGATATAAGAGACTTTAATTTGATGATTAAATCAAGAAGGAATGACCCATTCAACTGTCTGATATGTATCAATTCAGGATCTGTCAAAGCTACTTCAAATAGCAATAGCTAGCACTTTTTGAGAGCACTTCCTATGTAATAATTTCATTTATTCTTCATAAAATTCCTATGAATTTTTCAATGTTATTATCACTACAGTGCTAGTGAGAAAACTAAAATTCAAAGTGGTAGAACAGGCAGTCCAAATACACGTGCCTAATAAATTGTAAAGGTGAAGGTCAAATCCAGGTCTTTTTGCATTATGCTCCTTATCACAATGCATTAATTATCTCCTCATGCCAGCCTCTTCTCCCTTCACTAACCATTGGTCCATGTAACAATGTTGTTGTTGTTGTTGTTATGTGCTGCGAGTCAGCCCGAACTCACAGCAACCCCTCCTTGGGTTTCTGAGGCAATATCACTACGGAAGTAGATTGCCCAACCTTCCTTCCAAGGAGTGGCTGGTGGATTTGAACCGCCAGCCTCTGGTTAGCAGTCAAGTGTCTTAGACACTACACTACCTGAGCTCCTATGCACCAAAATCACATGATTCAAAGTCTCATTGTAGCTGGGTAATAATGGCAGCTCTAATTAGAGAACATTGTTGTTGTTGTTATGTGCCGTCGAGTCGGACCTGACTCATAGCAACCCCTTCTTGGGTTTCCGAGGCAGTATCACTATGGAAGTAGATTGCCCAACCTTCCTTCCAAGGAGTGGCTGATGGGTTTGAACCTCCTGCCTTCTAGTTAGCAGTCAAGTGCTTTAGGCACTTCTTGATGTTCCGAAATATAATGTCTATTAAAAAAAAAAAAAAACTCACTATCATCAAGTCAGTTCCAACTCATAGCAGCCCTCTTTTGGTTTCTGAGGTAGTAAATCTTTATGGAAGTAGATTACCCAGTCTTCCTTTCACAGAGTGGCTTGTAGGTGTGAACCACCAACCTTCTGGTTAGTAGTCAATTGTCTTAGGCGCTATGCCACCAGACCTCTTTTAATGTCTATATAGACAATTATTATTATTTTTATTAAGTTTCTAGATATCATGCTCAAATTTTTGAAGGACTCTGAAATATGTTTCAACCTGTCTTCTGTGGCCTTTAAAAGTCTCAGATAATATATAGGCTTGTATGCATGAAAAAAATATAAAAAATATTAATTTAATTCAAAATCAAAACCAAACTCATTGCCATGGAGTCAATTTTTAGCAATGCTTCCTTGGGTTTTGGAGGTGGTATCTCTATGGCAGTAGATTGCCCAATCTTCCTTTCAAGGAGTGACTGAAGGAAAGGTGGATTTGAACCACCAGTCTCCTGGTTAGCAGTCAAATGCCTTAAGAATTCGAAAAGGCGTCTGTTGAATTTCAAAATTGTATTCTATTAAATACAGTTATCTATCAAAAAATAATAATAATAGAAAGCATTTATAAATATTTGGTTGTGCCAAATCCTGTTCCATTTATATATATTTACAAATTTAATGTTAACATGAACCCTATGAGCTGGGCTCCTAAATCATCCTTCCATGACAGAGCTGAGAGAATTGAACCCTAGGAAAGTAAACTCTCCCTGGGTCACACAGCTAGTGTACAGCAGAGTTGAGTTTCAACACAGGCAGTCTAGCTCCAGAATCTGTACCATTGGTACTGGGATAACAACATGTGCTGAGAGAGTTAGCAAACTGGAATCACTCCATTACTTGGCCATCATCTCTCAGGGACCAGCCCAGACACTAACAGTGTGTCTTCTTTCCTTTAAAGAGTATTTATTGAGTAAGGAGGAGGGGGGCAGTGGTTAAGGGCACAGATTCTGTAATTAGACTTCTCCAGGTCAAATGTTCTAGAATTAGAACTTTCAGTGTCAAATGCTGGTCAATTTCTTCCAGTTCATGAGATCTTAGGTGAAACTTAATCTTTTTGTGCCTCAGTTTTCACATACATAATTTCACGAACGTAAAATGAACATTAAAAAGCAAAACAAAAACAATATTTACTTCCCTGGATTGTTTTAAAATTTAAATAAGAGAAGAGTCCCTCAGCACAGAGTACACTTCCAATTACTTTTGCAGTCACTTTTTTATTTGTTTGTTTCAGAGCCCTTCAAGATACATAACTTAAGCAAAGTAAGCATGTGTAGAGTGTAAAGGGTTCATAATGGAGAGAAGATTTAAACAAGTTTAGGAATAAGAAGTTCTTAAATCTACCAAGAGGAGAGAACAAGAGCTTTCTAGAAACCTCCACCAATCAGCTTCTAGTGATGTCTCTTACAGGTTGCTGCGAGATGGAAATGGTCACTCAGCTTTCAAAGAAGAAAAGCATTGAATGAGCTTTCCTTAAACAAACAAAAGGAGCTCTGGTAGCATAGTGGCTAAAGCACTTGACTGCTAACCAGAAGGCTGGCGGTTCAAACCCACCAGCCACTCCTCGGAAGGAAGGTTGGGCAATCCTACTTCCGTAGTGATACTGCCTCGGAAACCCAAGGAGGGGTCGCTATGAGTCGGGGCCGACTCAACGGCACATAACAACAACAACAACAAACAAACAAAAACAACTTCTCAATTTGCAAAGATCACTCCCCACAATCTGCAGTGCACTTAAATAGCCCAGAAAGGTAACTATTATCCCACCAGCATCCACCGTGCTATTTGCTTTCTGCTGCTTTATTGATTTACCTTTAATGCATAATTATCCAGTGTGCTTAACATTACTAATTCAGGCCCAGCTTAACTTCCCACTGAATGAAGACTCTCTCATTATTCTTCCTGAAGCTGTTTGTCTCCTTCTTTTTCTGATTTCCTTAGCCCTGGTTACGCTAAATTAGGACTTTGGAGACTGTCATTTGTTAATGTAAATGAATGGTTCCTGTTCAAATTTCTCGGGCGTCAAGTACCCATTTGTTATTGCAACCACTATTCCAAGTGCCAGTGTGTTTTATGTGTTACTGATGAAACCATCATTCCTTATTTGCCAACTTAAATGGGACATAGAGGAATGCTAGGACCTGATGGATTGTAACTAAGAAAGACACCCAGGCATTTGGACCAGGATAGTGAGAGACAAGCTGAAATAAAATTAAATGACAGTAACAACAGCAAAACAAAACACAGCACAATGTGGACTAGGAATCCAGAAGCAGGCGGACAATCTCCACCGAAAGATTCTTCTTGGGTGGTTCTACCCCTAAGGAAATTACTGGACATAAAATAATACTAACTATTTCATTAACCAATTAAAAAATCCAGGAGAAATTTCCAAAAACTCTAACATCACATTGCAGTTTCCTCTTATTTCTGCTAATTAAACCAGTTCTGTTTATTCAGGGAAAACATCAAACTGATACATGATGTATTTGAATCTACCAAGGCTTAGTCAGCTTCTGTAACATTCTTTCACCCTGATAGTGTTTTGACTCTTTCCAGAGATATTTTCATTCTTGTTGGGAAACAACTAAAAACTCTGTCAAATTCAGAGGAATAGAGCAGTAATGATGAGCATTTAAGCTGTTGCATGTGTGGCTTTAGGTTATTTGATACAAAGAAGGGGGAATAGATATTTTAAAGGAGACTTAGAATGACAAATTTGTTGGCAGTTTTTACCTTGAAATTAATAAGTAGTTCTCTACATATTCTAAAAAAGATATTTTGTATGGATAAAATTAAAGAATGAAAATGAATATCCTACATGTCTATAATGAAAAGTAAGAAAATTTTTGGAAAGGTTTTTTCCAATTCTACCTATTTAAAAGAATTATTTTTAAAAACTATGAAACTGTGTTATATACATTGACCTAAGAATATATCTAATTGTCTAAATATTAAGGTTTTATTTCTAAACAAATTGCTTTTCAATTTATAATCAATTACTTTTAAAATTTACTATCATTTAACTGAGTTCACAATTTATGATTTTAGTTTCTTCAGTTGATTTTAGAGATGCAAAACTATTAAAGGATGATTTCTCAAGAAGTTAAAATTAGGACTTTGATACAGATATAAAATTAACATGTTTTAAATATTTTATTAAACTCTTCATTAATGAAGGATTTGGATAGATCTTACAACTAGTTCAAAGGAAAAGTCAAATAAGTAAAACTTTATATGAATTAAGAAAAAGCCGAAAAAGAGTACAGTACCAGCAGAGGTTTCCAACAGCGAACAGAGACAACTTGTCTGTCAGTTTGTCATCCTGTGAAGTTTGTACGTTGCTGTGAGGCTTGAGTCTGTGCCTCTGGTGTTTCAGACACCAGTAGGGTTGCACATGGTGCACAGGTTTCAACACAGCTTACAGACTAATAGAGACTGGGAAGAAGGAGGAGGCTATTCACTTCTCAAAAACTGACCAGGAAAAACCTTAGAACAGCAGAGAAACACTGTCTGATACATTACTGGGCAACTTTATGAAGAGCTTAGAAACATTGTCGGACACAGTGCAGGAAGATGAGCCCCTTTGTTTAAAGGCATTCAAAATAAGACTGGGAAAGAGCTGCCTCTTTAGAGTCGAACCAACTTTAATGATATGGATAAAGTAAGTCTTTCAGGACCCCCATGTGCTGATGTGGAACAACTCAAATTGAGGAAAAACAGCTGCAAACATCCACTAATAATCAGAACATGGAATGTACAAAGTATGAATCTAGGAAAATTGGAAGTTGTCAAAAATGAAATGGAATGCATAAAGATTGATATCCTAGGTATTAATGAGCTTACATGGACTGCTTTTGGCCATTTTGAGTCAGACAACCATATGTTCTACTATGCTGGGAATGGCAAATTGAAGAGGAATGGTGTGGCATTCATCTTCACAAAGGATGTTTCAAGATCTCTCCTGAAGTACAATGCTGTCAGTGATAGGATAATATACATACGCTTACAAGGAAGACCAGTTAAAATGCCTATTATTCAAATTTATGCACCGACCACTAAAGCCAAAACTGAGGAAATTGAAGATTGTTATCAACTTCTGCAGTCTGAAATTGACCGAGCATGCAATCAAGATATATTGCTTATCACTGGTGATTGGAATGAAGAAGTTGGAAACAAAGAAGAATCACCGGTAGGTGGAAAATTTGGCCTTGGTGACAGAAATAACACTGGAGATCGCATGATAGAATTTTGCAAGACCAATGACTTATTCATTCAAATATCTTTTTTCAACAACACAAACAGCAGCTATACACGTGGACTTCACCAGATAGAGTACACGGGAATCAGATTGACTACATCTGTGGCAAAAGGCAATGGAAAAGCTCAATATCTTCAGCCAAAACCAGGCCAGGAGCTGATTATAGAACAGACCATCAACTGCTCATATTCAAGTTCAACTTGAAGTAAAAGACAATCGAAACTAGTGCATGAGAGCCAAAATATGCTCTTAAATATATCCCTCCTGAATTTAGAGATCATCTAAAGAATAGATTTGATGGATTCAACACCAGTGACTGAAAACCAGAAGAATTGTGGGATGACATTAAGAGCATCATCCATGAAGAAAACAAGAGTCATTAAAAAAATGAGAAAGAGTGAAAAGATCCAAATGGATGTCAGAAGAGACTCGGAAACTTGCCCTTGAGCAGGGAGTAGCTAAAACAAATTGTAGAAATGACAAGATAAAAGAGCTGAACAGAAGATTTCAAAGAGCAGCTTGAGCAAACAAAGCCAATTACTATAATGAAATGTGCAAAGACCTGGAGTTAGAAAACCAAAAGGGAAGAACATGCTTGGTATTTCTCAAGCTGAAAGAACTGAGGAAAAATTAACCCTTGAGTTGCAATACTGAAGGATTCTATGGACAAAATGTCGAATGATGCAGGAAGCATCCAAAAGAAGATGGAAGGAATACACAGAGTCACTGTACCAAAAAGAACTGGTCACTCTTCATCCTTTGCAGGCGGTGGCATATGTTCAAGAACCAATGGTATCAAGGGAAGAGGTCGAAGCTATGCTGAGGGAATTGGTGAGGAATAACGCTCCAGGAATTGATTGAATACCCACTGAGATGTTTCAAGATACCAATGCCCCGCTGGAGACACTCACTCAGTTATGCCAAGAGATTTGGAAGACAGTTACCTGGCCAACTGACTGAAAGACATAAGTATTTGTAATCATTCCAAAGAAAGGTGATCCCACAGAATGTAGAAATTATCAAACAATATAATTAATATCACATCCAAGTAAAATCTTAGTGAAGATTATTCAAAAATGTTTGCAGCAGTATATTGACAGAGCACTTCCAGAGGTGCAAGCTGGCGTCAGAAGAGGACGTGGAATGAGGGATATCATGGCTAACGTCAGATGGATCTTGGCTCAAAGCAAAGAATACCAGAAAGATGTTTACTTGTGTTTTTTTTGACTATGCAAAAGCATTTGATTGTGTGGATCATAGCAAATTGTGAATAACATTGAGAAGAATGGGAACTCCAGAACACTTAATTGTACTCATGAGGAACCTGTGCATAGACCAGGAAGCAGTTGTTCAAACAGAAAAAGGGAACAGTACATGGTTTAAAATCAAGAAAGGAGTGCATCAGGGTCATATTCTTTCACCATACTTATTCAATCTATATGCTGAGCAAATAATCCGAGAAGCTGGACTATATGAAGAAGAACTTGGCATTGGGATTGGAGGAAGAATCATTAACAACCTGCAATACACTCACGACACAAATTTCTTGCTAAAGTGAGGATGACTTGAAATACTTAATGATGAAGATTGAAGAATACAGTCTGCAATATGGATTACATCTCAATATAAAGAAAACAAAAATCCTCACAACTGGACCTATAAGCAGCATCACGATAAATGGAGAAAAGATTGAAATTGTCAAAGACTTCATATTGCTTGGTTTTACAATTGACACCAATGGAAACAGCAGTCAGGACATCAGACGACGTATGTTGTTGTTGTGTGCCATTGAGTCAGATCCGACTCATAGCGACCCCTCCTTGGATTTCTGAGGCAGTATCACTACAGAAGTAGATTGTCCCATCTTCCTTCTGAGGAGTGGCTAGACAACGTATAGTACTGGGCAAATAGGCTGCAAAGGACCTCTTTCAAATGCTGAGGAGCAAAGATGTCTCCTTGAGGACTAAGGTGCCTGACACAAGCCATGATATTTTCAATTGCCTCATATGCATGTGAGAGCTGGACAATGAATAAGAAGGATTGAAGAAGAGTTGACGCTTTTGAGCTGTAGTGTTAGAAAGAATGCTGAAAGTACTATGGACTGCTAGAAGAACAAAGAGGTCTGTCCTAGAGGAAGTGCAGCCTGAATGCTCCTTGGAGGCGAGAATAGCCAGACTCATATACTTTGGTCATATAGTCAGAAGGGAACATAACCTGGAGAAGGATGTCATGCTTGGTAAGGTTGAAGGTCAACGAAAGAGGGGAAGGCCCTCAGTGAGGTGGACTGACATGGTGATGGTGGCGATGGGCTCAAGTATAGCAAGAAACATGCAGCTGGCTCAGGACCTGGCAGTGTTTTGTTCTGCTGTGAATAGGGTAGCTATGAGTCAGAGACAACTCGATAGCACCTAACAACAACAGTAAAAAGAAAAAGCCCAAACCCCACCCACTGCCATCAGCTGATTCAGAATCACAGTGATGTTCAGCATACAGATCAAATAAGTATAGTGAAAGAAAAAAACCTTGATTCACATCCTTGCTGATACCTCTTGTACCTTGTTTAGATTTACCAGACTCCCACTGAGAATCCTGATCTAATACTATAGGTGGATATATCCCAGTTCAAAACAGATATTCAAAGTTATCATGGAGATGTACTATCACTGAATTAAGATCTCTTTTGGAATGTAGCCCTTTAAATGAGGTAAAATCAGTTCTTGAGCCCATCATTGCAGCTCTTGTGTCCTTCCATCTCCTTGAGGATCTTCC
Organism: Orycteropus afer afer; assembly: GCF_000298275.1. NCBI lineage: Eukaryota > Metazoa > Chordata > Mammalia > Tubulidentata > Orycteropodidae > Orycteropus > Orycteropus afer. The sequence goes on from NW_006921748.1 coordinate 7,178,671, forward strand.
CCTATTTTGCTGACACTCTACCAAGCACAATATCTTTCTCCAGGGAATGGTCCATTCTGACAACATGACCAGAGTAGGTAAAATGAAGTCTGGTTATTCCCACTTCCAAGGAGCTTTCTAGCTGTGCTTCGTCCAAGACAGATTTGTTCTGGCAATCCATGATATTTTCAGTATTCTTCACCAACACAATTCAAAGGCATCAGCTCTTCTTTGGTCTTCCTTATTCATTGTCCAGCTTTCTCACACATATGTAAAAAGCCAAAAACCAAACTCATCACGAACCCTCCTTGGGTTTCTGAGGCAGTATCACTACAAAAGTAGGTTACCTAATCTTCCTTCCAAAGAGTAGCTGGTGGGTTTGAACCACTAGCTTTCTGTTTAGCAGTCAAATGTCTTAGGCACTATGACTGAAAATACCATGGCTTGGGTTAGGCACACCGTAAGCTTCAAAGTGATATCTTTACTTAATACTTTAAACAGGTCATTTGCAACAGATTTACCCAGTGCGATATGACATCTCATTTCTTGACTGCAGCTTCCACCAATGTTGATTGTGGATCCTAGTAAAATGAAATCTCTGATAACTTCAATCTTTTTCATTTATCATTATGGTGCTTATTGCTCCAGCTTTGAGGATTTTCACTGTCTTTTTGTTGAGGTGTAATCCATAATTCAGACTATAGTCTTCAATCTTCATTACTAAATGCTTCAAATCATCTTTACTTTCAGCAAGCAAGAGTGTATCACCTGCGTATTGCAGATTGTTAATGAGTCTTCCGCCAATCCTGATGCCAAATTCTTCTTTGTATAGTCCAGCTTCTCAATTATTTGCTCAGAATACAGATTAAATAAGTATAGTGAAAGGATAAAACCTTGATTCACACCCTTGCTGATACCTCTTGTACCTTGTTTAGATTTACCAGACTCCCACTGAGAATCCTGATCTAATATTATAGGTGGATATATCCCAGTTCAAAATGGATATTCAAAGTTATCAAGGAGATGTACTACACTGAATTAAGATCTCTTTTGGAATGTAGCCCTTGAAATGAGGTAAAATCAGTCTAGTTGCCAAAACGTACTGCAATTACTAGAGCTTATCAAGTAGTTAAAATGAGATAGTAATCAAATATAGAGATAGCAGGCTACTATTAGAAATCTTTGGAAACAGGGGTTTATTCTCTTCTGCTGGAGTTTCGAAGGGCAGTAAATTATACAACTCTTAGATACATTCTGACTTTCTAGAGAGGTGGCTATTATAAAGGGTGAAGCCTATGTAAAAAGATATAATATGGAAATTAAAAAACATCTTTATCAATTATCACGCCAAACAAGAAGCATTAAGCAAGGTTATAATCTTACCAGACCTTCAAATGATGAGTCTCTGGAGAGATTTAACAGAGCATTATAAGTATCATCTTTGAGCCAATGGTTTGGAAAATGGAAAAAAAAAATATATTGTATCCTTCACTCAGATAATATCTGTTATTCTCAAGACACAATTGTTCTAACAGTACAAGGAGCTACTGCATGGTTTAAAATCATGGTTGATTTCTTTCACCACACTTATTCAAACTGTATGCTAAGCAAATAATCTGAGAACCTGAACTATATGAAGAGGTATGCAGCATCAGGTGTGGAGGAAAACTCATTAACAACCTGTGATATGCAGATGACATCACATTACTTGCTGAAAGTAAAGAGGAATCGAAGCACTTACTGATGCTGATCAAAGACTACAGCCTTCAGCATGAATTGAATCTGAACTTAAAGAAAATAAAAATCCTTACAATTGTACCAATAAGCAACATCAAGATAAATGGAAAAAAATATTGATGTTGTCAAGCATTTCATTTCATTGGATCCACAATCAGCATCCACAGAAGCAGCAGTCAAGAAATCAAAGGATGTATTTCATTGGGCAAATCTGCTGCAAAAGACCACTTTCAAGTGCTAAAGAGCAAAGATGACACTTTGAAGACTAAGGATCACCTGACCCAAGTCATGGTATTCTCAGTAACCTCTTATCCAAGTGAGAGTTGGACAATCAATATGGAAGACTGAATAAGAACTGATCCTTTGGAATTATGGTATTGGTAAGAATAATTAATATAAAATAGACTCTCAGAAGACCAAACAAATCCATTTGGATGAAGTACAGCTGGAATGCTCCTTAGAAGCAAGGGTAGTGAGACTTCATCTCCCATACTTTGGTCACATTGTTAGGAGTGACCAGTCCCTGAAGAAAGATATCATGCTTGGTAAAGTATAGAGCCAGAGAAAAAGATGAAGATCCTCATTAAGATGGAACAACAGTAGCTGCAATGATGGGCCAAAGCATGGCAAGAGCTGTAAGGATGACACCAGACCAGGCATTGTTTCATTCTGCTGTACCTAGGGTTACCATGAGTCAGAACTGACTCAATGGCACCTTAAATCAACAACAACTGTCAAGACAACAGCTTGGTGGAACTAGATGATTTCGAATTGATATTAAATCCCTATCTCTGTGATTCCACTATTAATCATGGGACCAATGGTTGCTATCTTAAGTCACCATTGGTGGAGAAACTTAAAAGATAGCTGAGATCATATGTCATCTATCAATAAAATAATCCTGAGAAAACTGGTGAGACATAGCCAGGAGCCAAGGCCTTAAGGACTTTAAGAACATCTTTAGATGGATTTTGTTCAGGTCCCACCCTCTGAAGTAGTTTGAATATGTCCTAGTTATTGTATGTCTATTCTCAGGATGAACTGAAACAGCTCTTGGCTTAAGATGAATAGCTCTTAGAATCACAAAAAAAGCTGCTTGATTTTGTATTTCCAACCTGAGGTATACAAACTTATCACAAATGCTTGAAGTACACACTATGGGAAATTTTATAAAGGTATTCCATAAAATATTACCTTTTATCTAAAAACTACACTGATCACTGAAAATTTTCTGAAAAGGTTGAAAGACTCAATACCATGCTTAAAATAAATGAAATTTTCAGAGAGAATGTATTGATCATCATTGACTAAAATCATGCCCACTAGCTCTTATGGCCATGATCATACAATCCATTTTGTTGGGCATACATTGATTATCCCCCTACAGCTGGTATCCATTAGGCCACACATTTAGGAATTTTACCTACAATACTAGACTCTGTACTACTGCATGCAAACATGACAAAATGTTGCAAGGGATTCATGCATTAAACTCACTCCTGTTAATAACAGGTTAATGTCATGTTTCTCAAAACATCTTCCTAAACAACTTCATCATGATCTTCAACCAAGATATTTCACCTAATAGAAGAGACATCAGAGAAAATCTTCTCTTAAATCTCATTGGAAAACTGCTTAATTATTGTTTTGTGAGGGGTTGAGGATAAGTTGCACAGTCTTTATCAGAAGAAAGTGCCTTTCCTTCCTTAGATTGGTTATGACCTTAATGAATGGATTATATTTTGGCAAAATTATCATTTATCTTTTGAAATTTTCTTCCTTTTTTATGCTAACATTGAGAGCAATTAAATGAATTCCCTTTTATAGGATTCCATGTTCTTTATATAAAGTAAGATATCATCTACATATTGTTTCATAACTGAATCACAAGAGACATTCAGATTCTTCAGGTCTTGATTGATGACTTGGGAAAATGAGAGTTGGTTTAAGTCAATTACTGAGGCATAACTGTCGAGGTATATAATTTCCTTAATATATGAAGACAAAGGGTACTAACTATCCAAGTCTAGGCTTTTTTCAAAAGGCAGAATAAAAGTCCACTATAAGAAGTTCTGGTAGCGTAGTGTCTAAGGCTAACCAGAAGGCTGGTGGTTCAAACCCACCAGCCACTCCTCAGAAAGAAGATTAGGCAACCTACTTCTGTAGTGATACCACCTCAGAAACACAAGGAGGGGTTGCTATGAGTTGGATCTGACTCCACAGCAGTGAATTTGGTTTTGGAATAGTAAAGAAAGTGTCATTAAGTGGAATTGAACATGGTATTCTTTGGCTGGGTACTACTTAGAAGTAATGGATAATTATACCCATCAGTTTAGTTTCTTTACTGGCAGTATAGGCATATTACAAGCATAAGAAGTCCTTTGAAGATAAGGTCTTAAATTGTAGTTTAAGTCTTTCCTTTGCTTCTGGCTTAAGGGATCTTGGAGAAGTATGGACAATGGTTTGAAGGATCCATCTGAAATTTAATAGATTCTATTTCAATTAATTTTTTCTATGTCTGTGCCAATCCTTTCCCATTTGAGTTAGATAAGACTTACGGATGCTCTCTTATTTACCTGTAACAAGGGCAGACAGAACCTCCAGATTCCCATTCTTTGCTTCATAGATGATTAATTGAACAGTTTGTACTCACTGACCAATCTGAACAAAATAAGTGTTACCTTAACTTTATCAGAGATAAAGCATATCTCTTTGAGCATATCTCTTTCCCCAGGACCCTGAGCTTTGAACTACCCTCAGCTTCAACCATTGTTGTTGTTGTTGTTGTTATATGCCGTTGAGTCGGCCCCAACTCATAGCAACCCCTCCTTGGGTTTCTGAGGCACTATCACTATGGAAGTAGGATTGCCCAACCTTCCTTCCCAGGAGTGGCTTGTAGGTTTGAACCGCCAGCCTTCTGGTTAGCAGTCAAGTGCCTTAGACACTATGCTACCAGAGCTCCCAACCACTTCAACCATTATACCATCATAACTCCTTGCCTTTCAGTCAATCTGACACAAGGTGACACCAAGTATTACAGATTAGAACTGAGATCCATGGTTTCTTGGCTGTAATCTTTTCAGGGACAGATTGCCAAGAATTTCTTCCTCAACATAATGCCCTGTCCTGAGCATAGGAATAAGCATTCTCTGATCAACTGCCCTACCAGCCTTTCATCTTACTTCCCCACCCTCAAATTTGTTTTTGTTTTTTTTTTTTTACTTGTTCACTTATCCTTAAAAAAGGAAAACTTTTTCTGCCTGAGATCCTTGCAGATATTATGAGTGGAGCATTATTCCTATTGCAACAATCCCTTTCCCCTTGTTGCAATAGAAATGACATCACTAAGGTTGATGTCACTCAATGCAATAACACATGGTTTCACTTCCATGCACCTCCTCCCATACAAACCAAATGGAATCTTTAGTAATTTTTATTATATTTTTAATAATAGAATAATAAGTGATAATTATAGCTTTAAATTACTTAAATATTACATTTCTTAGATTATGTGAATAGTAACAACAAAGTTGTTTTATAAAATCTTTCTGCACTGAATTAAGAAATTATTAGTTATAATTTAATTATTGACTGAGCAGAAGTCTTTTTTTTATTTTTATCCTTTTCCTTTAATTACTACTTCATTCTCATAAAAATTGATGTTGTTGTTGTTAGGTGCTGTTGAGTTGGCTCTGACTCAGAAGTGATTATAAAAACACCACCAACAACACAAACAAAAGTGTGTGCTTGTAGCAAGTGCTGACAAAATCCTGTGATTTGAAGCCACATTGTAATTGGGTATGAAGGAGCATTTGGAAATTGAGGAACTTGCCATAATAGATGCAGTAGATTATAGTGTAGGCTGAACTCTATCTTCAATGAAATTTTGGCCTGTCCTAAGTCTTCCTTTATGTGTTATAAAGGCATAAATGCATAAAGATTGATATCCTAGGTATTAGTGAGATGAAATGAATTGGTTTTCGTCATTTTGAATAGGCAATCATATAATCTATTATGTTAGGAACAAAAAATTGAAGAGGAATGGTATTACATTTAGTCAAAAAGAACATTTCAAATTCTATACTGAAGTACAATGCTGTCAGTGATAAGCTTATATCCATACACCTACAAGACAGACCAATTAATACTAGTATTATTCAAATTTACACAACCACTAAAGCCAAAGATGAATAAATTGAAGAATTTTACCAACTTCTGCAGATTGAAATTACCAAATATGCAATCAAGATATAGTGATAATTACTGGTGATTGTAATAGAAAAGTTAGAAACAAAGTAAAATCATTGATAGTTGGAAAATATGGACTTGGTGGTGAAAATGATGCTGGAAATTGCATGACAGCATTTTACAAGACCAATGAATCATTCATTGCAAATACCTTTCTTCAACAACATGAAAGACAACTGTAAACATGGACCTCTCCTTATAGAATACACAGAAACCAAATCACTACATCTGCGTAAAGAGGTGATGGAGAAATTCAATACCATTGGTCAAAACTAGGTCAGGAGCTTACCGTGGAACAGACCATAAATGGCTTATATGCAAGTTCAAGTTGAAGCTGAAGAAAATAAAAAGTCTTCAAGAGCCAAAATATTATCTTGATTGTATCCTACCTGAATTTAGAGACCATCTGAAGAATAGATTTAATGGACTGAACAAGAATGACTGAAGACCAGGTAAGTTGTAGAATGACAACAAGAACATCACACATGAAGAAAGCAAAGGTCATTAAAAAGACAGGAAATAAGTCAATCACAGAAGAACAAGTATTGTATGAGCCCATGACTGTAAAAAGACAGAGAAGGGTTTGCTTGGGAAAGGGAATTCACCTAGCAGGTTACCGGGATGGGGATGGAAAAGGAGGGATTAATTTAGGGCTAGTTGGGGCTTACATGCTGACATGGGTAGGGGGAGGGATATACGGAAAGGATATATGACCACTATGATAACACTGGGAAATGAGAGGACACTGAACTGTGCATATAAGAGATAGACGACAGATGCTAAAACCAACCAATGTGTCCACAATACCACATTGCCATTAATACCAAACACTAGGCTATGCAGATAAACACATAAACACTTCAGATGATCAGACAGGGATCAGTGAATAGAGGTATACTCTAGACCAAGGATAGACTCAGCTGAGGCTAATCCTTTACAGACACCAGTTGTTGGGCCCAGGTTATGAAGGAGTTGTTCGGTGCGAGGAATTTGCCAACGCACGACAATGCAAATGCAAAAGGAAAGTTTATTTGCTAGCTCAAGCTAGGGTCCCTGCTCTTGCCAACGTAGTGGTTTCAGCAAAAGACCCCGTGCTCCTTTACAATCACATTTTTATAGGCAAATATAGGGTGGAGTAGCACCAGGGCAAAGGGGTACACATGATTGGTTGTTGCTAAGGGGTTTAGGGCAGAGATCTGAGATGTTGGGGAACGTGTTGGCATCCCCCGGCTCCAAAGTCTACTTAGGGAATTATTATCTAGGGAGGATGCAGAGCCCTGATACGTGGAAGACTTCAGGAGCCGAGCAAATCTCTGATATGCGCTGAATCCGGAGGACTTCTCTGATGCATGCTGAGTCCGGAGGAAATTTCTGACACCTGCTGAGACCGGAGGGTAGATAAAGGCCCTGAGGAGTTTTTAGAATTCTCAACATTAAAAGACTTGTTAGAATCCCTGACACTAAAAGGTTTCTGGTTAAAGATTTCCCTGGAGGCTATTAGGACTCTGGCCTCACACAGTGATACAAAATACCTGCAGTCCTTACAGAAACAATAGAAGACAGACACACAGTAATCCCTCACAGACATCCCAACAGTATGGGAGAGAGATCCAATAGAACTACTGTCTCAGGACCATAGTACTGGGGTACACCAGACTCAACTGGCACAACAAAATACATAGAAGTGTTGCTCCACATCCTACATTGGTTGAGTAGCGACGGGAGTCTTAAAAGCTTCAAACAGGCATCTAAAATGCAGCTAATGGTCTCCTAGCATCAGAAGTGAAGAAGAACTCACAAAAAAGGGGGGGGGGCATTTAGAAGCAATCAACCCTAGGACATGATGGCCCTAGAGACCAGAAGAACTGGATGGTGCCTGGCTACCAATGCCAACCACTCAGGAAAGGATCACATCTGGAGATCCTGGATAGAGTAGGAGGGAAAACGTGGAACAAAATCCAAAAACTCAATAATGACCAGAATTACTGGTCAGATGAAATATGATGAGACTCCCAATACTATGGCCCTGAAATAATTTGGTGCCTGGAATAAAACTCACCCCCAGGGGCGGGCTCTCAGCCCAATAATTAACAAGATGTACATGAAGACCACTCAACCCAGGATACTGCACCTACACACTCAATGGTAATACATCCCTTAGAGCAACAAACCATGGGACAGCAAAGGACCAACATTCAAACTGAGGAAATGCAGGACAAACAGGAGTGCATAATTATGAGGGGTACAGGGGAAGAGTTTCAGGGTAGGGAGAGGAACAGACTGGGTTAGGGCTGGACATGGTGAATGGGAAATGAAACTAAATGTATGTGCGACTTTGAATGTAAAACAAGCTCAAGTCTCAAATTGCAATATTGAATGCTCCTATGGGCAAAATAGTGAATGACTAAGGAAACATAAAAAAAATAAATAAATAAAATAAAATAAATGGAAGGAATACACAGAGTCAGTGTACAAAAAGAATTGGTTGATATGCAATCATTTGGGAGGTAGTATATGATCAAGAACCAATGGTATTGAAAGAAGTCCAAGCTGCACTGAAGGAATTGGAAAAACAACAACAAAAAAAACTAGACTTCAGGAATTGATGGAATACCTATTGAGATGTTTCAACAACCAGATGCAGTGCTGGAAGCACTTACTGGCTTGTGCCAAGAAATTTGGAAGACAACTACCTGGCCAACTGACTGGAAAAGATCCATATTTGTGCTGATTCCAAAGAAAGTTGATCTAACAGAATATGAAAATTATCAAGTAATATCATTACTATCATGTTGTTGTTGTTATTTGCCGTCGAGTTGGCCCCGACTCATAGCGACCCCTCCTTGGGTTTCCAAGGCAGTATCACTACGAAAGTAAGTGTTAGGCCGAAGCAAACCCAAGCCACCAACATTTCAGTTAGCAGCTTCCTCTGGGGGTCAAGCCCTGATGAGACAGCCTGATAAGACAACGGAAGTAACAGAACCTGCCCAGACTGGAAGGTCCCATGCAGTGGCAAGCTTCCTCTTGTGAAGCCCCCTCATGCTAATTAAGTGCAGACCCATACTAACAGCTAATTGGACCCCACTATTTCCTTAGTGTCCCCGCTTAGGTCCTCCACAAGACTATAAACCCTCCCCTCCCCAGCCAGGTGGTGCGA
>NW_006921748.1:7192011-7197581 GCF_000298275.1 Orycteropus afer afer
CCTCACTTTTGTGCGTCCTTTTCTCCTTACTGTGGCCTTAGAGTAAGATTGCCCAACCTTCCTTCCGAGGAGTGGCTGGTGGGTTTGAACCACCAGCCATCTGGTTAGCAGTCAAGTGCCTTAGGCACTATGCTACCAGAGCTCCCTCAGATAACATTGTGAAGAATGGGAATTCTAGAACATTCCATTGTGCTCACGAGGAACCTGCACATTGACTAAGAAACTATCATTTTAACAGAACAAAGGGACAATGAATGGTTTAAAATCAATAAGGGTGTGTGCCAAGATTGTTTCCTTTCATCATACTTATTCAATATGTATGCTGATCAAATAATCAAATACTCCATGAAACTGAACCATATGAAGGAGACAGGAGGAAGACTCATTAGCAAACTGTTTTATGCAGGTGAGACAGCCTTACTTGCTGAAAGTGAACATGACTTAAACTACTTACTGATGAAGATCAAAGACTACTGTGTTCAGTATGGATTGCACCCCAACATAAAGAAAACCAAAATCCTCAGAACTGGACCAACAAGCACCATCGTGATGAATGGAGAAAAGATTGAAGTTGTCAAGGATTTAAATTTACTTGATTCCACAAACAACACTCACAGAAGCAATAGTCAAGAAATCAGACATCGTATTGCACTGGAAAAATTTGCTGCAAAAGATCTTGTGTTAAGAAGAAAAGGTGTGACTTTCAAGAGTAAATTGCACTTAATTCAGGCCATGGTATTTTCAGTTGCCTCATATGCATGTGAAAGCTGGACAATGAATAAGAAAGATCGAGTAACAATTGATGCCTTTGAATTGTGCTGTTGGTGAAAAATACTGAAAATACCATGGACTGTCAGAAGAACAAAGAAATCTTTTCTGGAGGAAGTACAACTGGAATGCTCCTTAGAAACAAGAATGGCCACAGGTTATCTTATCTGCTTGGGTTATGTTGTCAGAAGCAACCAGTCCCTGGTGAAGGATATCATGCTTTATAAAGTAGAGGGTCAGCAAAAAAAGGGCAAGACCCTTAAGGAGATGAATTGACACAGTGGCTACAACAATGGGTTCAAACATAGCAAGGATTATGAGGATGTGTAAGACTGTACCGTGTTTGTTCTGGCCCCTGAAAATCAGAGCTGACTCAAAGGCACCTAAAAGCAAAAAGTTTTCCTTGCTATGAGTCACATCTGACTCCATGGCAGTGAGTTTGGTTTGGCTTTCCTTAGAATAGAAACTCTGCTTTGGAGCCTTAAAGACATGTAACATATTGTTCAATTTCAACCCTCAGCAAACAATGCAAAGTTTGTGAAAATGTTTGTCAGGAAAGTGTTTGTTGAGATGGTCACAGGAGAATGTTCGCGCAGCATGTCCCACAAAGGATGTACAGGTAAATATTTCAGAACACTGTTTGGTAGGGTGTCTTTAGAAAGTCAATGTTAGGGAATCAATCAGCTAACTTTGTAGAATTTTAAGTTGCTATTGTCTTATGGGGAGCTCTGGTAGCATAGTGGCTAAGACACTTGCCTGCTAACCAGACGGCTGGCGGTTCAAACCCACCAGCCACTCCTCGGAAGGAAGGTTGGGCAATCCTACTTCCGTAGTGATACTGCCTCGGAAACCCAAGGAGGGGTCGCTATGAGTCGGGGCCGACTCGATGGCACATAACAACAACAACAACATTGTCTTATGGCTATGCCTTATCTCAAGCACCCATGACTGTGGTCACTTACTGCCTTCCACACTTTTTCTTTATAAAAGCTTACCTCTCCCTCAGAATGTTAGAAAATGTTGTACTTTCATTTTGTACCCTGTGTTTCTCAGTACATACTGTAGTTTTGCCCTTAATAAAATTATTTTCTTTTACATCTACAGAATAGTTTTTTTTTTTGTTTTTTTTTTTTACCCATTGACATGGGTAATAATGATAGCTCTGACTGGAGTGCATTAGAAGGTTCAAAAATTAAATAAGCATAAAGGTTTAGCCTTGTAGGTATATTGATACATGTAGGCTAGCCTTATGAAAAATGTCTTTGTAGTTACAACTAATTACAGGGATGTTTTTAATTAAAATAATAAATTTCTGCTGTAACACTGCAAAAAAAATTTATAGACAGTTATTTTGTTGTCACCCCTTCCGACAGTGACTCCCAGTGCAGTCTTCAACCCCCTGCACTACTCTTGTGACACCACTGACAATAGTACCTCTCCCTGCTCTTGCAATGATCTTTTTAAATAAAATCTCTCCTTATGTAAGTCTGGACTTGTTTTTGATTTGATACTTTGCAGTTGCAAAATCTTCAGAATAGCTTAATTTAAGCCCACCACAAAAAAGTGCTGCATTGTCCTCTTATCTTTAGAATAAAACTAAAAGCTTTTGATATGAGAAGCAGGCATTCTGTCCAATTCATTATCTGATAACAAATTCCCATCAGCTCAGACAGTATCACCAATGATATGTAAGTGCTTGTCTGTCACATGAACTTTCTTTCTCTTAATTTTTCCCAATGTCTGCTCTTATTGCTCACAAGATAATCTTGTGAGGGGGAATGAGGTTAAATTCTTCCCAACACCTTCACTGGGAAATGACAGAGTAGTCAGAATGTTTTATCAATCCATAAAAAAGAGGGAAAAGGAAGGAAAGATGGGGAAAAGGGAAGGAATGGCGAAAAAGGTGGAAGGATGAGAAGAATCTTAAATTATAAATTGTGACCAGCCCTGCTCCTATTTAGAAATTTTCCTGAAAAGCATTTGGCACAAGTTGGATTTTTCCAGAGGCAAAGATTCTTGAGCGAGTTAGTCCTGTAAAGTGGGAAAATAAATACAATGAGGTGACAACCTGTGGTGATAAGAGAAAGGCTCAAAGGAATACTAAATACCAAATACAGCATGTTGTTGTTGTTGTTGTTTTGCCATCGAGTCAGACCCGACTCATAGTGACCCCTCCTTGGGTTTCCGAGGCAGTATCACTACGGAAGTAGATTGCCCCATCTTCCTTCCGAGGCGTGGCTGGTGGATTTGAACCACCAGCCTTCTGGTTAGCAGTCAAGTGCCGTAACCACTATGTTACCAGAGCTCCCAAATACAGCATAAGCTCTGTAATAGGGCCCAAGGTCTAGTCCTCATTTTGATATGTTATTTGATAAAATTTCTGGCCTTTTGGAAAATTATTGCCTTATCTCTGACTTTTTTATAATCTTCTATTTTCCTTTCCATGTCTCAGGTGAATAGAAGAATATTATTATTGACATATCACAAATGTATTACTCCTCTCCTCTTCAAAAAAAAGGAAAATTTAGGTTTTTACTTATTATTAAAAACTGTCTTACAACCTCTGTAGTGAAAAGAGCTACTAATCTAGTTGGGTAGAGATGACATACATACATTAATAGTGGATATAATTAAGTATTGATTTTTAAGTATACAGTGAGATTGGTCTATGCCATAAATTCTGTTATTATTTTTTCACTATAGCCTAACTATCGTTGAAGAATCATTTACAAAAGAAGTAATTAAATTCCCACCTGAATTTAGACACCATCTGAAGAACAGATTTGATGCATTTAACATCAGTGACTGAAGACCAGATGAGTTGTGAGATGACATCAAGGACATCATACATGAAGAAAGCAAAAAGTCATTAAAAAGATAGTAAAGGAAGAGAACATGAAAATGTATGGCAGGTTCTGAAATTTGTTCTTGAAGAGACGGTAGCTAAAATCAGAAGAAATGATGATGTAAAAGATCTGAACAGAAGATTCCCAAAGATAGCTGGAGAAGACAAAGTAAAGTATTATAAGAAAACATGCAAACACCTGTAGTTAGAAAATCCAAAGGTAAGAACATGCTCAGCATTTCTCAAGTTGAAAGAAGTAAAGAAAAAGTGCAAGCCTTCAGGTGAAATAATGAAAGAGTCTATGGGAAACATATTGAATGATTCAAGAAGCATCAAAATAAAATGGAAGGAATATACAGAATCACTCTACCAAAAAGTGCTGGTCGACATTTAACCATTTCAGAAGACAACATATGATCAGGAACTGATGGTATTGAAGGCACAACTCCAAGTGGCACTGAAGGAATTGGAAAAATAAATAAATAAATAAACAAGGGTCCAGGAATTGAGGGAATACCCTCTGAGATATTTCAACAAATGGATGCACCACTGGAGGTGCTCACTCATTTATGCCAAGAAATTTGGAATGCCAACTGACTGGAAGAGATTAATATTTGTGCCCATCTTAAAGAAAGGTGATGAAACAGAATACAGAATATGTTGTACAATATCATCAATATCACCCAAGTAAAACATTGCTGAAGGTAATTTCAAAATGTTTGCAGCAGTTCATTGACAGGGAACTGGCAGAAATTCAAGTTGGATTCAGAAGAGGGTGTGGAATAAGAGATATCACTAATGATGTCAGATAGATCTTGGCTGAAAGCAAAGAATGCCAGAAAGATGTTTACTTGTATTTTATTGACTGTGCAAAGGGGTTCACCTGTGTGATCATAACAAATTATGGAGAACGTTGTGAAAAATGGGAATTCCAGAATACTTAATTGTGCTCATGAGAAACCTGCACATAGACCAAGAGGCAGCTATTCAAACAAAGTAGGGTGTTGCTGCATGATTTAAAGTCAGGAAAGCTGGGCATCAGGGTTGTATCCTTTCACTACACGTACCCAATCTGTATGGTCAGCAGTAATCTGAGAAGTTGGACTATATGAAAAAGGTGGCTTCAGGATTGGAGGAAGATCCATTAACAGATTCCAGTATGCAGATGACACATCCTTCCTTGCTGAAAATGAGGAAGAATTGAAGTGCTACTGATGAAGATTAAAGACTGTAGACTTCAGTACGGATTACACCTGAGCATAAAGAAAATAAAAATCTTCACAACTGGACCAATAAGTAATATCACAATAAATGGAGAAAAGATTGAAGCTGTCAAGGATTTCATTTTACTTGGATCCATAATCAATGCCATGGAAATAGCAATCAAGAAATCAGTGACTATTCACTAGGCAAATCTGCTGCAGAAACCTCTTTAAAGTGTTAAGGAGGGAAGGTGTGAATTTGAAGACTAGGTTATGCCTGACCCAAGCCATGATAACTTCAAAAGCAAGAGCACAGAAGGATTGATACATTTGAATTGTGTTGCTGGCAAAGAATATTGGATTGCTTGAGGAAGGTACATATTTGTCTTGGAGGAAAATAGCCAGAATTCTCTGTAGAAGCGAGAATGAGCAGATTTCATCCCGGTTCTCAGAAGGAGCCAGTCTCTGGAGAAGGATATCATGCTTGGTCAGCAAAAATGAGGAAGACCCTCAATGATATGAATTGACATAGTCATTGCAATGATGGGCTCAAGCATAGCAAGGATTGTGAGAATGGGGCAGGACTGGGCAATGTTTTACTCTGTTGTACATAGGGTTACTCTGAGTTGGAATTGATTCAAAGGCACCTAACAACAACAACAATATAGTTCAGCTTTGAAGTATTATATGTTATAAAAACTAAGAAGAGAGTGAGGGACATTCTTCAGTAATTCAATAGGACATTGCTGGGAAAT
>NW_006921748.1:7197681-7199433 GCF_000298275.1 Orycteropus afer afer
ATCAAAACAAAATGAAGAAAGCCTAAGGTTCATGTGGGATACCATCAAAAGAAATAAACTACAAGTCATTGGAATTCCAGAACAGGAAGGAAAAAATAAAACCACCGAAAAATTGTCCAAGATTTGTTGGCAGAAGAACTTCCCTGATATGATGAATGATGAGAATGTATCCATTCAGGAAGTACAAAAAGCACCAAACAGGATAGACCCCAAAAGAAAAACACCAACACATGTCATCATCAAACTCACCAAAACCTAAGACAAAGAAAGAATCATGAGAGCAGCACAGGAAAAATGAGAAGTTACCTACAAGGGGCAACCATTAAGACTAAGCTCAGATTTCTTGACAGAAACCATGCAGGCAAGAAGACAGAGTGGTGGTATATATAAAACACTGAAAGAAAAAAATTTCCAACCAAGAATTATGTACCCAGCAAAATTGTCCCTCAAATATGATGGTGAAATTAGGACATTTCCAGAGAAGCAGAAATTAAGGGAATTTGTTAAAACCAGACCAACCTTACAAGACATGCTAGAGGGAGCCCTTTGGACAGAGAAGCAACAACAGCCAACAACAACTGACCATTAACACACATGATGATATAACCCAGAAACCAACCCAGCTATGGAAGTATCCAAAGTAAATAAGCCTACAAGATTGTAAACAGGGAAACAGAGACACCAACCAACAAATGAGGACAACTACAAACCAAAAAGAGGGAAAAAAATCTGTGTCATTACAGAACTTCTAGATGGTAGGGAAGTCAAGACAACTACAAGTTAGAATGAACTGTTCTACACTTGGGAAGAAAACTATAAATCACAGGGTAACCTGAAAGAAAAATGATAAACTTTCACATCAAAATAAGAAGACCAGCATAAATATTCAGCAAATACTAAAACAATAGCAATGAAAGAAGTGATAACATGATTCACAAACAAAACAAGCTCAACATAGAAAATTATATGAAACAAAGAAATCGACACAATGAAAAAGAACATGAGAAAAATGACAGCAACAAATTAATACTTGCTGATAATTACATATCTTGCAAGGGACTTATCTCTAAGATTGATGGAAAACTACAATGCCTCAACACCAAAGGAACTAACAATCCTATCAAAAAATGGGCAGAAGACATGAATAGACTTCACCAAGGAGGGTATTCAGATGGTCAGTTAATACATGAAAAGATGCCCACAATCATCGGCCATCAGAGAGATCTAAATCAAAACAACAATGTGATATACCATCTCAGTCCAGCACTGATGGCAAGGTTCATTGTGACAGAAAATAAAAAATGTTGGTGGGGATGTGGAGAGATTGGGACTCTCATACACTGCTTGTGTGACTGTGAAGTGACACAACCACTGTGGAAAGCAATATGGCGATTCCTTAGAAAGTTGGAATTGGAGATACCATTTGACCCAGCAATCCCATTACTGGCGATTATCCCATTATCCTAGAGAGGTGAGAACCAGGATAGGAACAGATACATGCATGCTTATGTTCATCACAGCACTATTTTCAATGCAAAAAGATGGAAACAACCTATGTGGCCATCAGCAGAAAATGGATGACAAGCTATGGTACATACATATACTGGAATGCTACGCAGCACTAAAGAATAATGTAGAGTCTGCAAAACACCACATAATATAGATGAACTTGGAGGACATTATGCTGAGTGAAATAAGTCAATCACAGAAGGACAAATATAGTATTAGTTCATTGTTGTGGAGGGTAAGGAA
>NW_006921748.1:7199533-7202569 GCF_000298275.1 Orycteropus afer afer
TATATATAAGTTGTGTCACATTGTTGGCAACCCTAAAGTTCTGGTTTTAACTGTGATATATTGCTGTATTTGTAACATTGAATGATGTCTTAGTTCTCTAGTGCTGCTATAACAGAAATACCATAAGTGGATGGCTTTAACAAACAGGAATTTATTCTCTTATAGTTTAGGAGGCTAGAAGTCTGAATTCAGAGTGCTGGCCCTAGGTACTGGTGAAGGTCTCTTGACCTTGGGCTTCAGCATTGCTTTTTGTTCCAGGACCACTGGATCTGGAAGCTTCTTCTAAGTCACACAGTTGCTGGTTGCTGAGGTTGACAAATCCAAGATCAGCAGGCAACATGGCAGGCCACTGGGTCAAGTCCAGGAACAATTCCAAGATCAGCAGGCAGCACAGCAGGATACTGGTTCAAGTCCAGGAACTGGAGATGAAGAGTTGGCCAAATGTCAGATCCAAAATGCCAAAAAGCTCAAGACTTTTCCTAAACCTTTTCCATATATACTAGAAGTAGGCCACGCCCCAAAGGCAACTCCCAATCAAACACTTAGCTGCTCACAGCAGATTCTACCATGGAAGTAATTGCAATATCATGGGGAAATAACTACATCCAGCTGCAAAGCCACTCAAAACCATGGCCCAGCCAAGTTTACACACAATCTTAACTATTACAACTGTTTAGTCATTTATTTTCATGTATTGGCTATAAAAGTACCAAAGACTAGCATTTATTCCTGGCATAATTTTAACCCAGTCTCGTGTGTTAATAAAGAACCCCAGTGGCCCAATGGTTAAGAGCTTGGCTACTAATTGACAAATTGGCAGTTCAAACCCCCCACCCTGGCAGCCTGCAGGAGAAAAGACCTAGGGATTTGTTCCCATAAAGATTACATCCTAGGAAACTTGTGGGGTAGTTCTAATTGGTCACATTGGGTCAGTACGAGTTGAAAAATAACTCAACGGTACCTAAAAAAGAACAACCACTCATGGATTATAAAGTGCTCTCAATGAAAGTTTCAACTATGTTTTGAACAAATGTTTGAAATTGTGTTATAAAATTCCTAAGTGGTACCAAAATGTTTGTTGTTAGTAATTCCTGTTTCTGCTTGCTTTTAGTTATAAGGCTTATACACTAAGTCCACAGAACTTACTCTCTGCTATCTTTACTGTTTGCAAGTTATTGCATTATTTTTCCTTATAGACTAATATGTACTCTTTTTTTCAATACCACGGACATTTGAGAAGAGGGTAACTTATTCTTTGCCAGTTACATAAATGTTATTCATTTTGTTATTTATATCCTGTCTATACCTACTACTGGGAGCTCTGCTAGCATAGTGCCTAAGGCACTTGACTGCTAACCAGAAGGCTGGCGATTCAAACCCACCAGCCACTCCTTGGAAGGAAGGTTGGGCATTCCTACTTCCGTAGTGATACTGCCTTGGAAACCCAAGGAGGGGTCGCTATGAGTCGGGGCCAACTCGATGGCAAACAACACCACCACCAACATATCTACTACTGTTTATCTGCTGGATAATTTATGATCTGATAAAAATAAGTTCATCTTCTCCTACTAGTATTTTCTGTCAATTTTTCAATTATTTTCCAGAAGTTATTGCTTTACATGTTTGATTCCATAATTTGGTATATGAAAAATCAAGAAGATAGTATCATCATTTTTCATGATATACTTTATTTTTACAAAAGTTGTTGACTTTCTGTGTCTTCTCTGAAACATTTTTTTTTTTTGCTGGAATTAAATGCTATCAGTTTGGCTTCAACTGATTAACCTCAATTTTACTTATGTATTTCTTTTACTTGGAATGTGTTTCAACCTTTTTTATTTTGTTTTAAATTTGTTGTTTGTATGCGACATACAGTTGTTTTTGTTTTGATAAAATATTTATTAGGTAAATTTATGCCATGAACAGTTAATGTATTTCATTTCTGTGTATGGTTAGCAGTATTATTTGCCTTCTAATGTTGTAATTTCATTCTTACACTTGAATGATACTTAAACTGAATATAAAAGTATTCTTTCCAGTTTTCATGTAACCCTATCTTTAGTAATATCAATTAATAAATCCAAACCAGAACAAAACCTGTTATGTAGAGTTGATTCTGACTCATAGCTACCCCTGTAAGGCAAGATACCATAACTACCTAATAGGACAGAACTGTCACACAACATTTCCAAGGCTGTAATCTTTACGGAAGCAGACTGTCACATTTTTCTCCAGTGAAAGGACTTGTGAATTTGAACTGCTACCATTTTGGTAGTAGGAGAGAACTTAACCACTATAATACCAGGCATTCTTAATAAATATTTTTCAGAATTTTTAATATTAGAAACAAATCAAAATAATTATTTTACATAAATATTTTCACACTCATATATTTCTAGAAGTCGATTTAGTGAATTAGATCTTAATGTTTTTGAGACATATTTAAAATTATCTTATGGAAAGATTTTTACCAACTTAGTCTGTTTACACTGGTATATGAGAGTTCTTTTTCGTCACAAGGAGCTCTGGTGGTGTAGTGTCTCAGGCATTTGACTGCTAACCAGAAGGATGACAGTTCAAACCCACCAGGCATTCCGTGCAAGGAAGACTGGACAATCCACCTTAGAAACCTAAAGCGGGTCACTATGAGTCAGAAACAACTCAATGGCCGTGAGTTTTTTTTTTTTTTCATCATCTCCTCAGCAATCTGAGCCTAATTAATATTTTGATCATTGCAAATCTAATGACAAAAATAAAATAATCGTTTTATTCTAATTCCTGTGATTACTGGTAGAAAATCATAAGTTATGATTTGTTTATTGAACTTTTATAGTTCTAAATTGGTGAATTTCTTATTTCATTTTTATTGCAGTGCTCCCTTTTGTCTTTTAATTTATCAGAATACTTTTAAAATTAATGATGCTGAATTTTTGTAAAGTATGGGAGCTCTGGTAGCATAGTGCCTAAGGCACTTGACTGCTAACCAGAAGGCTGGCGGTTCAAACCCACCAGCCACTCCTAGGAAGGAAGATGGGG
>NW_006921748.1:7207875-7212431 GCF_000298275.1 Orycteropus afer afer
GGGGAAGGAACACTGCAAAAAAAAAAAAAAAATCCGTTGACCCATGTCACTTTATGTGTTTTGTGTATTTCACTGTAGATAAATTATATTTCAATAAAATGCATTAAAAAATTTTAAAAAATATTATGACATGCTCAAAAATCAAATGGATTTTTACTCTCTTAAAACAAAAAAAAAAACTTAATTAACAGAACAGACATTATTTTTTATCATGAGATATCCTTAATTACTTTAAGGTCATATAAAGAATGATACTACTTTCTTCTAGTGATGTTATTGGTGGATTTCCATGAAAGAAAGAGAGAGATTGTGAGTGACAGAAACAAGAGATAGCATGGTCAAGAGTACAGAGGTTTAGTGCTACTCAACTTGAACTTTTTTTCTGCAATGTTCATCTAGCTGTAAATAGTCCTGTAAGAGCATCAAAAGAGCTGACTTGATCCAGGAAAAATAAGGTGTAGAAGACATGGCTTTCCTAAGCCTCCGAGTCATTATCATCATTATGGGTATCATTTCTCTTGGTTTAAAGGAATTAAGCCCTTCAATATTTTTTAAGAGGCTATTTTTATTTTTTTTTTTAAGCTTTGAGCAACAATGGAAGGTGATTGAAGAGCAAAGACCAAAGACTCTTGAATTTTCCAAATTACTTTAATTTGATGGGGAAGGACTGGTACATTTTTAAAAATTATATTATGATGAAGAGAAGCTGGTTGCTTCTCAGCATGAATCTGAAAGCAAATTATTTCCACAAAAAAGGATGATGTATTTAACAAGACAAGTAATTATATTGTGGTACTACTATCTCTCTGCCTCAGATTAGAAAAGAATTCAATTATCACTCCATTAGATCAAAAAATAATTTTAGTGATACATTCCAATTTAATTAATTTATTTCTAGGAAGATTCCCATGAATTTTTGGATTAACCTTCCTACATTTTGCTGATTGAAATCTTTAGTTAATGCTTATAGCTAAAAACCAAGCTTACACCCATTTATGTTCAGTTAACATATTTTTCAATATTAATTTTTTTCTTAAAATATGCAGTAAATATATTTAATTTATAGCACAAGATAATTGGGTTGTTTGTGAAGTTTAGCCAAATTACTGTGAGATATTTACATATTTCAAGATAATTCCATCATTTAATTTCCACTATTTTACAATAAGAAATGGGCACAAACACATAGCAAATATGTATACATATACATACATTAGAATTATAACCATATGTTGAGGGAAAAATAGAGGAGAAAGAGACAGGAAAACTGATGAGGTTAGAAGGTTAAGTAGCCATAACATTCACTGTTATTTATCCTTCTCCTGCCTTTTTTTTTTGGTTAAAACTGTTCATATTTATATTCTAAGATTTTATTTAAAACCTAATCCTTCCATTTTTTTAATACCTTTATTGAGGTATAAATGGCATTTAATAAACTATACATATTTGAATGCCTAATCTGATAAGTTCTTACATATGTTTTGCATATTTTGGGGGAAATAAAAATCATGTCAACGATGACAACCTCCTTACTAATAGAGAAAGGAGAGAAAACACAATTTATTAGTAAGTAAACATTACAGATTTGTATGCATGTAAAAGCACAAATGTGTGTAAAAAATCTTGACAAAATTTCATGCACAATTATGCAGAAAAGTAAAGAGAGAAAAATGTAAAGTTCTCTTATCTGTTTGAGAGATGATGATTCAGCTGTGATTGCTCCAATTCTCCCTCTTGAAGGATGTCTAAGTTAACCTTTGAGATATGTGTTTACAAGTCCAAAACTCAGAAGGCCATCTCTTGAAGTATAGGATTAAAGAGTCAAACTCCTTGTTGTGCCATGCTGCTTTCAGGGAAACAACATAAGGAGGAGCGGATGGGGAGACAGCCATCTCCCTCTTCTTTATTCAACAAAGAAAGCTTAATCATCTTATCCTTGCAGTATAGACATATGAAATCACTACCACAAATAAGTTAGTGAACATATCCATCACTTTAAAACTTTCTTTATCTTCATCTGTAGTCCTTCCTTCACACCCCTCTCCACCTCCCCCATGCTTAAGCAACCATTGATCAACTTTCTGTCATGAACACTTAAATAAAGCCTCAGTAATTCCAGTAACATCCTTCCAGCTTCATATCACTTCACTGTCATATGCAACTCTGTACTTACTGATAGCTTGCAGTTCTCAAACACATCACGTTTATTCACATTCCATTGCCTGAGAATGTCCTATTCCCCTGTGTCTTCCTTTTTGCCACCCCCTCGACTTAACCTGAAAGGCCCTGGTGGCACAGTGATTAAGCCCTCAGTTGCTAACCAAAAGGTCAGTGGTTTGAACCCACCAGCCACTCTGCTAGAGAAAGAAGTGGCAGTCTTCCTCTGTGAAAATTTACAGTCTTGGAAACCCTATTGGGTAGTTCTACTCCATCCTATAAGGTTGCTATAAGTCAGAATCAACTGGACCTCAGTGGCTTTGATTTGGGTTTCCACCTAATCCACTGAATTTCAACAGGTTGCTCAAGTGACCTCCCAAGAAGTCTTCCAAATTGGCCCAGGCTAAGAAAAGAATCCATTTTAGTATCTCTTAAAACCCTGTGGCCTCAGAATACACACTTCTGAGAGTATTTGAATTTCCATTCTTCAGTTAGTAGCCAGCACTTAACAGTTTTCACCACCATGTTGGTGCAAACAGTTAAAGGTTAAAGCAGTAGGCTGCTAACTAAAAGGCAACTGGTTTAGTGATGCTGACAAGAGATGGTATAGGAGTGGAAATCCTAATCCAGGTGAGGGTTCATGGTTCAAATAAGGGGTAAAATGTTCAAGCTTAGTCTCGAAGAATGACTTGGAGCTACTAAAGGTCATTCTGTGATATAGCATTGAGAAGCAAGCTGGGCTGGTGATATACTTTGGAGTCAAGGGCATATTATTCTGTACTTAAAATCTTGAAACTCTATGAAACTAGTCATAGTGCATGAGGATAGAGAAGATAAAGAACCAATAACTGATCAGTGGGGCAATTTACTGCAAGAGATCAGGAGAAGGAAAGGGCTGAATAAAAATGACAGAAATGATAAAAGCAGAAGGAGTATGTCGTTCTGGATCCCAAGTGAAGAAATGGAAAATGAGAAACATGAGGCATCAAAAGAGAGAAATCAATGGTCACATTATGAATTAAGAGAGATTTGAGAACTAACCCTGAATTTAGCAATGTGTTGAGAACCAAACAAAACCAAAAAGATAAAACTCATTGACAAGGTGGAGATGCAAATTTGACTGGAAAAAATGTAAAACAGTAATAAAAGAGAAATTAGAGAACGTGAGGTAAACAAATCTTTGAAGAGTTTTCCTGTCAAGAGTAACAAAAAATAGGATGCAACCAAGTTAGTAAAGTAAAATCAGGAGAGTCGTGTTTTATTATAGTTTATGAAATGAGATAGTGGAAGATTACTTGTTTTCTGTGAAATGAAGGATAAAGACATTTATTAGAAAAAGATTTTAGAGTCTTAGAATGAACAAATTTCTTTGCTTTTACAAACTTTTCCTAATTTTGTGCATGAAAGAGAAAGAAATTTTGTGTTCCAAAGACACAGGTAGCATAATGGTTAAACAGATTAGCAGTTCTATCACTAGGCTTGAATATAAATCCCTGCTTTGTTGAGAGGATCCTTAGACACTTGGACAAGTTAATTAATTACTTTTTGTTTCAAGCTTTATCAGTGAAGTGGTCTTACTTTAAATGCCTCCTTTGTTTAGACAGTGAACCCAAAGTTCTTAGCCTGATTCCTGACAATTCACAAGCAATTGTTAACCTTACAGTTTTTCTGTTTTCATATTGATAACATTCAAGAGAAGGCATATCTGCACGGATTTTAGTTCACATATATAATATGTTGTTATTATGTATGACTGTTAAGTATGTATGTGCATGCACTGTTTGAAATATGTTATTAATGGATATATTTAGCAATGGTTAAACTTCTTTGTATGAACTTCATGTGACAAACAGCTACTATGAGAAATAAAAGCAAAGTTGCTAAAATTCTTAAAGGTCATCTATAGAAACATCAGCAAATTTTGTTTCTAACTGTGAAACTTTTAAAGCACTTTGAAATCAGAAATCCTCAAGGACCAGCACTGCTTATATTCAATATGTAATGGTCTAGCAAATGTGATAAGACAAGAAAATAGATAAAAGTTACAAGTATGTAGGGAAAAAAACAAATTGTCATTATTTTCAAATGGCATGATGTTTACATAGAACACTATAAAACCAGGCAAATTATTAGTAACTAAGTTTAGTAGTACTTGCCAATGTAATTAAAATGGTATTTATATAATAAGGAATATATTTACAATTCAGTTAAATGAAGAGTCATGCTAAGTGAAATAGGATATCCTCATATTTGAAGCCTAGATTCTTTAAAAGGAATTTATTATTATATTAAAAATAATAACATAATAATAGGAGCTCTGGTAGCATAGTGCCTAAGGCACTTGACTGCTCACCAGAAGGCTGGCGGTTCAAACCCACCAGCCACTCCTCGGAAGGAAG
>NW_006921748.1:7212531-7215450 GCF_000298275.1 Orycteropus afer afer
TAACCAGAAGGCTGGCGGTTCAAACCCACCAGCCACTCCTAGGAAGGAAGATGGGGCAATCTACTTCCATAGTAATACTGCCTCGGAAACCCAAGGAGGGGCCGCTATGAGTCAGGTCTGACTCGACGGCACATAACAACAACAGCAACAATATATTTTGCAAAGCTTCCTAAATATATTATTTGTTGCTATAGGTTTCTATTAAGAGACCTTATTTACTTATTTTAAATTTTTATGAATTTAAATTCATTATCCCACTACTTTGTGGACTTTCAGGGAGTGTCACAAGTCCCAGAATAATATTTGCTTTTATAATATTTAAAGCATTTATAATTGTATTTTCCAAGTTCAAATGTGTAATTTATTTTTATTTGAGAATGTATAGGTACACTTGTCTAAATAAATGAAAATGTCTCATTTTCATACTTAACTATTTATGTATTTATTCATTTGCAATATAATAAGGTCTTAATCATGCTAATAACATTTCTGACTCTCTGTTCTATTGTGTTGATTGGCTGGCTATTCTAGAGCAATGTCATAACATTTGTATTATATAACCTTAAAATACATTTCAATATTTTGTAAGGCACAGTGTGATGGTAAATTTTATGTGTCAACGTGGCTAGACCATGATTCCCAGTACTGTTTAGTTATTCTCCATTTTATGATCTGATATAATTATCCTCCATTTTTGTGATATTATGTAATTATCCTCTATTTTAAGTGCTGTAAATCTTAAAGAGGTAGGGTTGGTATCAGGTGTATCTTGAATCACAACCTCACAAGAGGGCATGACTCAAGTCTTGCCCTTTCACGTTACTCAAGTCACACCCTTACTCTGATGTAAAGGGACTTTCACAGGGGGTATGACATGACTTGCACCTAATATATATTTGCTTATATCTATATATATATGCAAATATATATTAGGTGCAAGTCTTCTGAAGCCCTGTGAAGTGGTGGCCTGCCATCTGAACTACCAATTTTGGTATTTGCCAGCTTTTGCAGCCCTGTGAGCCAATAGCCTGTTGTCTAACATGTTAATTTTGAGCTTGTCAGTCCCTGTAACCATGTGAGTCAGGAGAAGCCTCCAGCCTGACACCTGACCCGTGGAGTTAGGACTTGCCAATCTGAACAACTGCATGGGCATCTTCCTCTAGATAAATCTTTCTTTCTCTCTCACTGTCAATATAGATGTATAAATATATACATACATATGTATATATATTACGTATCTATATCTATATATATAATGAGTTTTGATTCTCTAGAGTCTTCCCAACCTCCACAACTTAATCAGCCATTTCCTTAAGAAAAGCTCTCTCTTTCTCTATGTATCTATCTATGTGTCATGGATTTTGCATCTCTAGAGAACCCAATATAGCTCCCTTTTTAATGCATTTTATCATATTTTTTATGCCTTGTCTTTAGTGTATTCAGATAAAATTAGAATGATTTTATCCAATTACAAAGAAATGGATTGCACAGAACTGATCTTTTATCAAGGAGCAAGTTTTTCTCAGAAATTTGGACTTTTAATATATCATAAATCTATATATACTTATAACTAACCATTTTTCCAAATTTGCATACTATTTTAATAGGTTTCTTTATATTTTTATGTTTGTTTGGCTTTATAACATATTATTTACAAGTCACATTGTGCTTTCCTTCTTTCCAGTATTCATACTTTGATATTTTCATTGTCTGATAGTAATGTTTATAGTTAGAGCAAACAACTTTGTGTCATATTTAATGGCAACGCTTGTTATATTTACCAATAAACAAGATGGCAGTTGGTAGTCAAATGTACTTGTAAAATATATTAATAAATATGGTTCTATTTAATTTTTACTAAGCTCTTTTATCAGCAAAAATATTGAATTCTGTCAAATGTTTTTTTTTTTTTTTTTTACATATTAAAATAATAATATGTTCCTTGACTTACTGATATAGTGGGAGCTCTGGTAGCATAGTGCCTAAGGCACTTGACTGCTAACCAGAAGGCTGGTGGTTCACACCCACCAGCCACTCCTCAGAAGGAAAATGGGGAAATATACTTCTGTAGTGATACTGCCTCAGAAACCCAAGAAGGGGTCGCTATGATTCAGGTCCGACTCGACAGCACATAACAACACCACCACCAACAACAACTGATATAGTGGATCCCATTATCATTCTCCCAATAATAATACATATTGTAATTTCTGAAATGAATGTAAAAACAGAATTCCTGATATTTCTGATATTTTTATAATTGATTTTTCCAAAAGGAAATTCCAGACCATAGAAAATCATTTTTGTTTGTTTATTGAAATATTATGACGTGAAGACTTCCGCCAAGATGAAGTAATAGGCAGACAAGTGACACAGACCCTCTTCAACAAAGAAAAGAAAAACCAGTTGACAGAGATACAGAAGATAATCCTGGAACCCTGAGCTTTGAAAGGAACTATACAGAAGTGGATTAGGCACCAACTAGTGGAAAAACCTGAATGAAAACAGTGAGTACAGAGACAATCAGAGCTGCGGACTGTCTGTTACTCTGACGAGACCAACAGCCTGAATATTTCCAAGTTGAGATCTGAGAATTGACTTAAAGATAAGTCCCAGTCACCAAGGGCTGCAGGGACAACTACTCTGGTGGCCTATGACTAGGAAGGGAAACAGCAAGAAGGGAGACAACCCGAGCTGTGGACTTCCTGCTATTCGGAGGGTGCAGCCATTTTGAATGTTTACAAGTGCCAACCATTTTGGATTTTAAAGTGATAGCATTCTCATTCAGATTCCAGGGACCTAAGAACAGGCTCTGTTTGCCAGGGCCAGCAAGGACATATGAGAGCTGACAAAGGAAAAGAGACAGGTGGTGAGTGTATAAGTGCTGTCAACTAGTGAATAGAGGAGCACAGAACAGTA
>NW_006921748.1:7222270-7228240 GCF_000298275.1 Orycteropus afer afer
CTCCTCGGAAGGAAGGTTGGGCAATCCTACTTCCGTAGTGATACTGCCTCGGAAACCCAAGGAGGGGTCGCTATGAGTTGGGGCCGACTCGACGGCAAACAACAACAACAACAACATAATAATTATGATAATACCCAACATTTTTAATGCTTGCTTATTTATTGATAAGTAATTTATTTAATATAATTTTTAAGACAAGATTATGAACTAGATATTTATTGTTCTCAATTTACAGGTTACTTAAATCTGAAAGAAGTACATAAATTGCCTAATGATCTATATCTAATGAATTGTGAAACTGGATATGGACTCAGATTCGTGTCTGAACTCTTATTGTTATATCCTAAACTACCTTTATAGTACAAGATTTGTATTAGAACAGTTGTAACAGCTGTAAGAGCTTACATATAGCTGTGAAATTCTTTATAATTTAGAAAATGTTCTACCATTCATTGTTTCATTTAAATGTGATGAGAATACTGCAAAGTAAGTATTTTCTTCAAATTACTGATGAGGAAATAGAGATTCTGCTAAAATAATTGTATTGTCCAAGATAATCTTGTAAGTAGTTAGAGCTTAGGTTCATTTGAAATTAAGTTGAGAAACATTTATTTTTAAGAAATGTGTACATGTGCATTCACAGAAGACACTCTATACATTAGCTGAAAAAGTTTTAAAAAGACATAACAAAAAATCATTTAATGTATGCAAAGTAATGGAAGAAAGTGTCTGCCACGAACCAAGAAAAATGAACATAGCTGGTGCAAGTCACAAAGTGGACCAACACATGCATAATAGAATTCTCCGGAGAAAGAGAAAGGGAAAGAATACTTATAGGAAAAAAATGGCTACATGCTTCTTAGAATTTAACAAAAGATAAGAATCTGCACATTCAAGAAGCTGAGCAAGCTCCAACAAGAATGAAAGAGATCCACAATGAGACACCTTATAACTAAATTTTCAAAATCCCAGAATAGAGAATTGTTATACCGGCAAGAATGATCCAACTTGTAAGGTACAAAGTATACTGAATAAGGATATTCAATGAATTTCTCATAAAAAGTCTTATAGGCCAGAAGATGGTGGGATGACATATTTAAATTGCTGAAAGAAAACTACTAGTCCTATATCTGGTGAAATCATCTTCTAAACAAAAGGAGAAAGTCAGACACTCCCAGACAGAAGCTGAGGAAGTTAGTTGGTAGTAGGCCTGTCCTTTAAAAAATTATAAAAGCAGTCATTCAAGCAGAAATGAAAGGACTCAAGACAGTAACTTGAAGACAGATAAAGAAAAAAAGGGATTTGGTAAAGATAGGTACATAGGTAAATATAAAAGCCAGTATTTTTTTTTAAATTTATTTTTGGTGTATAATTCCTATTTTTATTTTCTATAGATTTAGAAGAAAAACATGTGAAATAATAATTATAAACATATGTTAATGAGCCCACAATATACAAAGATATGATTTGTGATAACAACAACGTAATGCATTGTCCTATACAGGCAGAGCTGTATAGGAGCAGAGTTTTGTACACTATTAAAGATATTAAGAAAACAACAGAGGCAACAAAACCAAAAACTGACTCTTTGAAAAATCAAGAAAATTGGCAAACTTATAGTTAGACTGACAAAGTAAAAATAAATTAAAATGGGGAATGAAAGAGAGGACATTGCTAACAACCTTACAATAATAATAATAATAATAATATGATAAGGGGATTATATAAACAATTGTATGCAAACAAAATAGATAACTGAAAACATCTGAGAGAATTCATTGGCTGTAGACCTGTGGTACAATAAATACTAAATGAAGTGTGTCAGTCAGAGAAAGAGAGGAAAGGAGAGGAGAACTATATATTCATAGAATGAATACCATATTTTTTACACAAATAGCACATGCCTTCTATGTTTGTTTGACAACCACTCCCTTCCTCCAGGAGGTATTTTCATAAGCATTGCTATGGCAGATTTTTTTTTTTGCATGTTGCTATAAAAAAATTACAATAGCACATTTACAAAAATATCTCCCAGTGGAAAGGAGCAGTTGGCAATCACATGTAGAAGGTATGTGTATTTGTGTAAAAAAATATATGGGATATCAGTATGGAGAAAGAGAGAAAAGAAGAATGATAAAACAAGTGAGGCAAACTGTAAACAACTGGTGATTGTAGATAAAAGCCATATGGGTGTTTCTTGACTATTCTTATAACTTGTCTCTAAATTAATAAAAATTACACAATAAGCTACTTCCTTATTTCAAAGTAATATATTTGTTAAATTAACAGAGATTTAAAAAATACTGAACAACATTGCATCAAATAATTTCCTTAAATACTTTGGAGAATGTCTTTCCTATGCATGTATATTGTGTGTGTGTGGGTATGTTTATAAATGTAACAAAATTGGATCCTTATGTTTTAGTTTTAGTAATGTCACTGACTAGATATGTCACTTTATGTAAGTACTGCCTAAACATTCTGAAATAAGTTTCTATAACTGGAAAATGAGCAGAATATTTACTTTACATTTCTCAAAGGATCTAGTGAGAATGTATTTGAAAACTCTTTGAAATTCTTACAAACATAGAAATAATTACAATATATATATTTATACATATAAACGTATATATACAGGCAGTCCTGGGTTACAAACAAGATTCATTCCAACTGTGTCTTTAAGAATTAGTAAGTCTGTGGAAAAAGGGGCATACAGTCCTTGTGTAGCCTTATTTCAGTGTAAGAAAAGGCTCAAAGCCTTTACAGTGATTTAAAATCTGCACATATAGCAAGTGAAGTGATTGTGACAAAGAATTTGTGTGAGTAGGGCTTAGTTTAACTGTTTTACAGTGAGGGCAAATTTACATAAACATAAAATGGATTTTGAGCCAAAACGGTGCTGCCATGCTCAAAAATGGTGGTGCTCTGCTCAAATATGGCAGCATCCTGCCCAAAGATGGAAGCTCACCATGCTGATTCCAACGTGTGTGGTTCTCCACAGTCCTACCAGTAGTGCAATCTTATGTACCAGATTCCTGAAAAAATGCATTGTCCCTCTTTCTACTCCCTTGTTACAGATCTATGACCCATAATTTTTCCTATTCTGGTTAGTGAGAGGAATCACCCAAAGTGTAAAAATTCAAGTCTGTTTTGCTTCACTGACCAAGACAGAACCAGTTCAAATTGGTTCAGAGCCCTGTTAAAGGGAAGTGGGAGATGTCCATAAGTCTGATATTCATAACCAAAGGACTGCCTGTATGTGTATGTATGTGTTTGTGTGTGTGTGTGCGTGTGTATAAAGAATTATTTTTTAACAGCACTTTATATTTCACATTAGGCTGTGTTGTGCTTATCTTATTCTTTATATTTATTTTGATGACTTCCTATTTGGCCCATTTGGGCAGCGTTTGAATGTCTCTTACACTTTTTGGCAACAAGAAATCCATTAAAAATACTTATATTTAGCAATCAAATATTTAAAACACCATGTCCTTAACCCTCTGTTAAGGACAATTAAGATTTTGGCTTATACATATGGTTGTGATTTCCCTGGTACAGTTGTGATTTATATTTGTTATCAAGTGGTAACTGAAGAAAAAAAAAAAAAATCAAGCCTTGAGTTGCAATGCTGAAGGATCTATGGGTAAATCATTGAACAATGTAGGAAGCATGAAAAGAATACACAGAGTCACTGCCAAAAAGAATTTGTGGATATTCAACCATTTCAGGAAGTAGCATATTATCAATGGTATTAAAGGAAGAAGTCCAAGCTACACAGAAGGAACTGGCTCCAGGAATTGATAGAATATCCACTGAGATGTTTTAACAAATGGATGCAGCGCTGGAGGCACTAATTCATTTATGCCAAGAAATTCATAAGACAGCTTCCTGGCCAACTAACTGGAAGAGATCCACATTTGTGCCCATCCCAAAGAAAGGTGATCCAATCAGTACAGAAATGATTGAACAATATGATTAATATTAGGAGCTCTGGTAGCATAGTTCCTAAGGCATTTGACTTCTAAACAGAAGACTGGCAGTACAAACCCACTAGCCACTCCTCAGAAGGAAGGTTGGGCAATCTACCTCCATAGTGATACTGCCTTGGCAACCCAAGGAGGGGTCGCTATGAGTCGGATCTGACTCAACAGCAATGGGTTTTTGTGGGGTTTTTTTTATCATTAATATTATAATCAAGTAAAATTTTGCTGAAAATTAATTAAAAATCCAATCATTTGGATTGTGTTGTTCTAGCAGTGTATTGACAGGAAGTTAGATTCAGAAGAGGGTGTGGAATGAGAGATATTATTGCTGATGTCAGATGGATCTTGGCTGAAAGCAAAGAATACCAGAAAGATGTCTAGCTGTGCTTTATTGACTATGCAAAAGCATCCAACTGTGTAGATCATAACAAATTATGGATAACATTGCAAAGAATGGGAATTCCAGCACACTTAATTGTGTTCGTGAGGAAACTGTACATAGACCTAGAGACAGCTGTTTGAACAGAGCAATGAGTTACTGCATAGTTTTAAATCAGGGAAGGTGTATGTCAGGGTTGTATCCTTTTACCACACTTATTTAATTTGTATGCTGAGAAAATAATCAGAGAAGCTGGACCATATGAAGAAGCATGTGGCATCAGGCTTAGAGGAAGACACATTAAAAACCTGCAAAGTGCAGACAAAACAATCTTGTTTGCTGAAAGTAAATGTGACTTGATGTGACAGATAAAGATCAAAGACTAGAGCCTTAAGTGTGGACTACACTTCAACATGAGAAAAACAAAACTGCCCACAGCTGGACCAATAAGCAACAGCACAATTAATGGAGGAAAGATTAAAGCTGTCAATGATTTCATTTCATTTATACACAAGCGACACTACGGAAGCAGCAATCAAGAAATCAGACAACTGTTGCCTTGGGAGAATCTGTTCTAAAAGTCCTCTTTAAAGTGCTAAGGAGGGAAGGTGTAACTTTGAAGACTACAGTGTACCTGACCCAAGCCAATCACCTCTGCATGTGAAAGCTGGACAAGGAAAAAAGAAGAGTGTAGAAGAATTGATTCATTTGGATTGTGTTGTTGACGAAGAATACTGAAAATATCATGGACTGACAGAAGAATGAGCAAATTTGTCTTGGAATAAGGACAGCCAGAATGCTCCTTAGAAGAGAGAATGACGAGACTTTGTCTCACCTACTTAGGTCATATTGTCAAGTAGGGGATCAGCAAAAAATGGGAAGGCCCTCATTGAAATGGATTGACACAATGGCTGCAATGATGGGTTCAAGCATAAAGATTATGAAGACAGACAGTGTTTAATTCTGTAGTACATAGGGTCATTATGAGTCAGAGCCAACTTAATGGTACCTAATAACAACTACAACAAGTAATAACTATTAAAAGCCTATCTTTTCACTGTCAAAAGAAAGCTGGTTTTAACTGTACAATATCTGATCACTTATTTACTATATACTCAAAATGTAGCATATATTATTTCAAAGGGGTTCAGTGATATGCAATTCAATACGGCTCTCTGTGTCCAGCATTTCCTAGTTCCTTTCATTGGTAACTGTGAAGTAGGTGATTTAGGTGCTGCCTTAATGGTGAGTACATTGAAAACACTATTTTAATGCCCTTATATATAATTGTTTTTTGCTTAGAATATCATTAAGTTCTAATTTAATGGAAATGGAAAATGTTTATTCAAAACGATTCATTGGCAAATACGAGTGTGTAGACAGAGGACATAAGACTTCTACTTCAGCAGGATTATTTCTACTAAAAATCACAAGCTATGAGAGAATATGTAAGTTGCACACAATATCACTTAAATTTTAGGTCTGTAATCAACAGAGACACTTGACCAAGTGACTTTTTTTTTTAAATTGTGATTTGGGTGAAAATTTACAGAGCAAATTCACTTTCCATACAGCAGTTCACATACACTTTGTCTCATGACATTGACC
>NW_006921748.1:7228475-7229472 GCF_000298275.1 Orycteropus afer afer
ACAGGTGTGGGTTCAATTCCAGACCTGAAGGGCAGCTAGGGGCCATAGTCTCAGTGGTTCCACCAGGTTCTATTGGACCAGCAAACCTGATCCCCCTCCTTTTCTTTCTTTCTGCAAATGATTTTGAATTTTTTTCCACATTGTTCTCCCTATCTATCCAGAAGCTCCTACATAGATCCCCTTCCAAGTGGTTGACAGTAGTAGCCAGGCACCATCTAGTTCTTCTGGTCTCATAGTCGTATAGTCTGGGGATCACATGGTGTACCAGTTGCTAGGACTAATTGTTTCCATGAATTTTTGTTTTTCTTCATTCTTCTTTGCTGTGGATGAGGAGAGACCCATCATTGTATCTAGATGGCAGCTTGCAAGCTTTTATGATCCCCGTCACTACTCACCAAAGTAGGAGGTGGAACATTGTTTTGTGTAGTATGTTATGCCAATTGAGTTGAGGTCCCCTGCAACTATGGTCCCAAGCACAAAGGTTCAACTACTCAGTCCCTCTTGATAGCTGGCTGTGGCCAAGCAGTGACTACAACCTTGCTCTTTGTCAGCTCTAATATACACCTGGGAATTCAGATCATACACAAAAACTTATAGGATCATTGTCTAGCAACCCTATACATGTTCTTGGGTACACTCCCCACTTCATAGATATACCTAATAGTTGAGCCTTCCATTCATCTATCCACCAGTGTACCCATGTTTGCCTTCACTAACCACGTCGTACTATATGTGCAAAAGTGTTCATCTTTGTTGTCTGTACCTCGCATGTACCCCTCTATGTCTTTCTCTTCCTCAATGCCACTATATTGATCACTTACATTTGGCACATTGCCCTTCTCTTCACCCAAATCAATACTTATCTCTATCTATCTAACAGTGTTCCCCCCCACACACCCTTAGTAACCAACAAAGAAAATGTCCTTCCATAGATAAACATTTCCTTGACTTTTACAATAACGGACTAATACAATATTTGTCCTTTTGTGATTGACTT
>NW_006921748.1:7234456-7235567 GCF_000298275.1 Orycteropus afer afer
TTCTACTCCTTTGCCCTTTCAATGTGTTATCTATTTCTGACAATTTAGTATTCATCTTCTGGATTTCTATCTGTAGATTTAGAATCATTTCTGATTTTTCATTGATTTTGTCATTTTGTTCTTGTATTTTCTTCCAAAATTCTTCTAGGGGTTTTTCTATGTTTTCTTTAGTCTGTCTCTCAATTCTTTGAAGATACCTAAATATAATTCTTTTGAATTTCTTATTAGAGAGTTCCAATGCTGCTTCTTCCTCAGGGATGTGTTCTGGGTCTGTATCTTGCTCCCTTGTTTCTAGCACTTTACCTTGTTTCTTTGTGTGGACTTTGATGGTCTGTTGTCTCCGAGGCATCATGATGTTGTATTTAGATCTCTGTTAACTGGTTGTGAAGAGCAGCCAAGTGTGATTCAGGCTCTTCTTGGTGTTTTTTTTTATTGTTGCCCTTTTGGTGCAGAAGGAGGTGGTGGCTCTCACTCAGCAAATGAAGTTGCAGAAGGTGTTGATGTAGTTGTATCT
Source organism: Orycteropus afer afer (assembly GCF_000298275.1). NCBI lineage: Eukaryota > Metazoa > Chordata > Mammalia > Tubulidentata > Orycteropodidae > Orycteropus > Orycteropus afer. The sequence continues at coordinate 7,234,971 of NW_006921748.1, forward strand.
TATGGGACTGTTGCTGTCTCCCACTTAGACAAAAATTACAATTGAATAACCATCAACAAACTAAAAGCACATAGACAAAAAATACACTGTGTAATCGCAAAAGAACAGTAATCAAAAAAGGGAAATAATAAGAAGAAAGAAACAAGAAAACCTGCAATATCTAAGGATAGGGCTCTAAGAGAAAAAAGGTAGAGAAGGAGAATAATGAAGAAAAAAATGGGAAAAATGCAAAAAGAAAAACAAGGAACAGGGTTAACCATGAGAAAAAATGGAAAAAAAAAATGAATTTGTATTTTTTTAAAAAATTATTTTTCAACCAGTAACAAGGAAAAGAAAAAAAAAAAGCTATAAATTAGGACCTGGGGGGCAAGGGGAGAATAAAGAATAATAGCAAAAAGGACAAAAGTATTATTAATAATTGTTGTTGTTGTTGTTGTTGTTATGTGCCATCAAGTCGGCCCCGACTCATAGCGACCCCTCCTTGGGTTTCCGAGGCAATATCACTATGGAAGTAGGATTGCCCAACCTTCCTTCCGAGGAGTGGCTGGTGGGTTTGAACCGCCAGCCTTCTGGTTAGCAGTCAGGTGCTTTAGCCAC
>NW_006921748.1:7237537-7239247 GCF_000298275.1 Orycteropus afer afer
CCCTTTCCTTTGTTGAAGAGGGTCTGTGCAGTCTTTTTGCCTATTCCGCCATCTTCGACTGGAAACCAGTTTCCCAAGTGACTTTTTTTTTCATGGGAACTCAACTTTTTTTTTTGTGACATCAAGTTTATATTAGACAAATTTCTAGAAAATGGCATTGTATCTGGTAAAACAGAGGGCCTACAAAAATGAGAAACACCCTCAATAAGATGGATTGACACATTTAACAAAACAGTGGATTGGAACAGACCAATAATCATGAAGATGATGAGCATGATCATAGTGCTGTACTGGGCAGTGTTTCATTCTGTTATATCTAAGGCTGCCATGAGTTAGAATTGACTTGATGCTAACTAACAACAACAAAGATTTATGGACTAGGTGATACTTTAGACTGATTCAGGTACACTATCTTTTGATCATGCTATGTATATCTATCAAATAAACTAAAAATACTCTAAATAAAAACAAATGTTGATTATCAGCCGTTGTTGTTGTCAGATGCTGTCAATCTCTGACTCATAGCAACCCTACATAGAACAGAAGAAAATACTACCATACCATGCCCCATCCTCATAATCTTTGCTATGCTTGAGTTTATTGTTGCAAACACTGTGTCAATCCATCTCTTTGAGGATCTTCTCTTTTTTTTCTGACCCTCTACTTTACCAAGCATGATATCCTTCTCTAGGGAATGGTCCCTTCTGACAACATGACCAAAATAGATGAGATGAAGTCTAGGCATTCTCACTTCCAAGGAGCATTCCAGCTGCACTCCTTCCAGGATACATTTGTTTGCTCTTCTGGCAGTCCATGATATTTTTGGTATTCTTCACCAATACCATAATTCAAAGGCATCAGTTCTTCTTTTATCTTCTTTATTCATTGTCCAGGAGCTCAGGTAGCATAGTGCCTAAGGTACTTGACTGCTAACCAGAAGGCTGGCGGTTCAAACCCACCAGCCACTCCTCGGAAGGAAGGTTGGGCAATCCTACTTCCATAGTGATACTGCCTCGGAAACCCAAGGGGGGTCGCTATGAGTCGGGGCCTACTCGATGGCAAATAACAACAACAACAACATTCATTGTCCAGCTATCACATGCATATGAGGCAATTGAAAGTACCATGGTGTTTTGGTCACCTAGTGTCACTCTGACAGGAATAGACCATAAATAGGATGGTTTTAACAAACAATGATTTATTCTCTTACTGTTTAGGAGACTAGAAATCTGAGTACAAAATGCCAGTTCTAAGGGCTGAGTGAAAGCCCCTCAACCTTGAGCTTCAGCTCTAACTCTCGCTTCTGGCCCACTGGAGCTAGAGGTGTCTCTTCACTCAGGCAGCTGCTGTTGGCTGAAGCTAACAAGCCCAAGGTCAACAAATAAAATGTCATAGTTCCAATATTACCAAACAATATGACAGATCACTAATCCAAGTCCAGAAACAGTCCCAGAATTGGCAGACAGCATGGCAGTGTGCTGAATAACTACTCAGCTACACGTAGGATTCAAGCATGACCAAAATTGCAGAGACTTTTCTGAAAACTTTTTGTAGGGACTTCCAGTAATATGGTGGAATAGGCAGACAAGCTACATAGATCCTCTTCAACAAAGAAAAGAGAAACCAGTTGGCAGAGATACAGAAGATAATCCTGGATCCCTGAGCTTTTGATTAGGTAGTGCCTAAGGCACTTGACTGCTCACAAGAAGG
>NW_006921748.1:7240187-7282241 GCF_000298275.1 Orycteropus afer afer
TTAGCAGTCAAATGCCTTAGGCACTATGCTACCAGAGCTCCTTGATTCTTATTAGAAGTTCCAAGTTGGTACTCAGGAAAATAAGTTAACCAACAAACCCCCTAATGTCTAAAGTCTAATGCACTGCTGAGTTGGATCCAACTCATAGCGACCCCTTCTTGAGTTTCTGAGGCAATACCACTACAGAAGTATTTGTCTAGTTCTTATCAATATCTATTTTCTGGACAGAAAATACAAGAAAGAAATAATAAGGGCAATAAGACCCACATGGAAAGAATGAGCTGACCTCAGGACCAGAGAGCATGAAGATTTTAACTATCAATCAAAGAAACAAGGAACTCTGAAAAAAGGAATATAAAAGAGCCCTCACTTAGTCAGGGCTGCTGCTCTCTCTTAGTTACTGAGAGCCAGCCTTTATGCTTCTATGATTTCACTCTTTCAATAAAGTTATGTTTCCTTTTCCTCTGGCCTGATTCCTCCCCACATCAGTCATCTAACCTTAATGTAGTGATTGTATAAGTACTGACAACTAGCAAGTAGAGGACCACAGTACCCTGCTTACATGGGTAATATCCAAACAAAACAAGGAAAACAAAAATTGTGGAAAATTACTCTAACATACAATCTCCAATTAAATATAAACACATAAATATCTTGGAGACAACAGAGCCCCACAGTCCACACAAAGAAGCAAGGTAAAGCAAGAGAAATAAGAGAACAGGATACAGACCCAGAACACATCCTTGAGCAAAAAGCAGCATTGGAACTCCCTGATAAGGAATTCAGAAGAATTATAATTAGGTACCTTCAATGAATTAAGAGACACACCAAGGAAAATGCTGACAAAATTGAGGAAAACCCTAGAACAATTTTGAAAGACAATACAAGAACAAAATGACAAAATAAATGAGCAATTAGAAATGACACAAAATCTACAGATAGAAATCCAGAATATTAATACTAAATTTTCAGAAACAGATAACACATTGAACAGACAAAGGGATAGAATTGAATCAATGGAAAACAGAATTAGTGAGATTGAAGGCAAATATCTCAATACTTCTTGGGAACTAGATCAATCAAAAAAGATAAAAAAAAAAAAAAAATGAAGAAAGCCTAAGATTCATGTGGGATATAATCAAAAGGAGTAATTTACATATAATTGGAATTCCAGAATAGGAAGAGACAAATAAAACCACAAAGAAAATTGTCAAAGTTTTGTTGGAAAGGAATTTCCCTGGTATTATGAAAGATAGGAATATATTCATTCAAGAATTCCAATGAACCCCATATAAGATAGACCCCAGAGGAAAATCATCAAGACATTTCATCATCAACCTCACCAAAATCAAAGACAAAAGAAAGAATCCTGAAAGCAGCATGGGAAAAACAAAAAGTTACCTACAAGGGGCAACCAATAAGACTAAGCTCGGATTTCTCAGCAGAAACCATGCAGGCGAGAAGATAATGGGGTGGTATGTACAAAACCCTGAAAGAAAAAAAAAAATCCAACAAAGAATTATATACCCAGCAAAATTTTCCCTCAAATACGATGGTGAAATTAGGACATATCTAAATAAGCATAAATTAAAAGATTTTTTTAAAACCAGTCTTACAAGAGATGCTAAAGGAGTCCTTTGAACAGAGAAACAACAGTAAGCAACAGCCAACCATTAACACACATGATATCCCCCCAAAAAGCAACATGAAGATAAATGGAGAAATGATTGAAGTTGGTAGGGATTTCATTTTACTTGGATCCACAGTCAACATCCACGGAAGCAGCAGCCAAGAACAGATGTCATATTGCCCTGGACAAATCTGCAAAAGACCTCTTTAAAGTGATAAGAAGTAAAGATTTCATTTTGAAGACAAAGTTATGCCTAACCCAAGTCATGCATGGTAGTTAAAGTTATGTGTCAACTTGGCTGGGCCTGGTTTTGAGTGGTTGGGCAGTTGGATGTAGCTATTCACCATGGTGAGATCTCTGGGTGGAATCTATGGGGCAGCTGAGCAGCTGCCTTAGGTATGTGGTCTGCTTCCAGTATATAAGGAAAATTTTTTTGTTTTCCTTTTTTAAAATACATTTTATTGAAATATAATTTATGTACAGTGAAACACACAAAACTAAAGTGACATGGGTCAATGCATTTTTTTTTTTTTTTTCAGTGTTCCCTCCCCTCCTCTCCTACCCTGGGTAATAAACAAAAAAAGTTTCCTTCCATGCATGAACCTTTCCTTGACTTTTACAATAATAAACTAATACTGTATTTGTCCTTCTGTGATTGAGTTATTTCATTCAGCATAATGTCCTCCAAGTTCATCAATGTTATGTGATGTTTTGCAGATTCTACATTATTCTTTAGTGTTGTATAGTATCCCGGTGTGTGTATTTACCATAGTTTGGTTATCCATTCTTCTGTTGATGGGCATGTAGCTTGTTTCAATCTTTTTGCTACTGTAAATAGTGCTGTGATGAACATGACTGTGCATATATGCTTTTGTCTTGGCTCTCACTTCTATAGGATATATATCTAGTAATGGGATTGCTAGGTCAAATGGTATTTCTAATTCCAACTTTTTAGGAAGTCACCATACTGCTTTTCACAGTGGTTGTGTCATTTTGTGGGGATATTTTTTTCCTTATGTTGAGGTGTAATCCATACTGAAGACTGTAGTCTTTGATCTTCATCAGTAAATACTTCGAGTCATCTTCATCTTCAGCAAGCAAGGTTCTGTCCTCTGCATATAACATGTTAATGAGTCTTCTTCCATTCCTGATGCTGTGTTTTACTTCATATAATCCAGCTTCTTGGTTATGTGCTCAGCATAGAAGTTGAAAAAGCATGGTGAAAGATACAACCCTGATGCACACCTGTCCTGATTTTAAGCCATGCAGTATCTGCTTGTCCTGTTTGAATAGCAACCTCCTAGTCTATATACAGGTTCCTCACGAGCACAATTAACTGTTCTGGAATTCTCATTCTCTGCAATGTTATCTATACTGTGTTAGGATGCACACAAATGCATCTGCATAGTCAAAAAAACACAGGTAAACATCGTTCTGGTATTCTTTGCTTTCAGCCAAGATCCATCTGACATCAGCAATAATATCCCTCATTACACATCCTCTTCTGAATTCAGCTTAAAATTCTGGAAGTTCCCTGTCAATATACTGCTTCAACCATTTTAAAATTACCTTCAGCAAAATTTTACTTGTGTTATCAACTACATATGAGATATTTTTAGTGAGTTCCATGATATTATAAAAAAGAAATTCCCTTGGAAGTCAACAACCTCTTCAGGTTCATATTTCAATATAATCTTAATGAAAGTAATAAATAAAAAGCAATATTATTCTCTAAATAGAAACACACTTATCCAATTCCTTATCCTATGAGAGTACAGGATAAAATATATAGGTGTTTGTGGTAGTTAAGGTTGTATGTCAACTTGGCCAGACCTGGTTGAGTGGCTGGGCAGTTGGTGATAGTTATTTCCCATGATGAGACTGGTAATCAACCCATGATGGGATCTACCACAAGCAGTTGAGTTAGCTGCTTTAGGGATGTGGTCTGCTTCCCATATATAAGAGGCCACTTTGGGAATGGTCACTAGCTTATGGCATGCTTGAAGCATGTATGTAGCTGTGTCGTTGTTCAGCAGCCTGCCATACTCTGCCAACCTTGGGACTTTCAATGGACTTGAATTAATGGCCTGCCATGTGGTTTGGTAACATCAGGACTGTGCCTTTTTACTTGTCAACCTTGGGCTTGTCAGTCTCAGCAGCCAGCAGCTGTCTGAGTGAAGAAAAACCTCTGGCTTCAGTGGGCTGGGAGCAGGAGGCAGCACTGAAGCCCAAGGTTGAGGGACTTTCACCCAACCCCTAGAGCCTGGCACCTTGAACTTAGACTTAAAGCCTTCAAACTATAAGAGAATAAACTCCTGTTTATTCAGCCATCCCATTTGTGGTATATTCTTGTCAATGCAGTACTAGGTAACCAAAATAGAATATGGTACAGAGAGTGGGGTTCGAACACACGTAGGCACACGTCGATTGGATTTCAAGTGTTTCCATTAGATGAACAAATGTATTGATACTAGAATTATATTTACAATATATATCAACCTTTTATAAATATTCATTATGATGATGTTACATAAAGAGAACTCTTTAATGTATACAACACAATTCAAAGTTTCCTAACATACTTATATTTACACACAAAGGAAGAAAATGCAGCCACATGTTAGTGATTAAAACATGGTAAAAATAAATAGATAAAATAATGCATTTGTTAAGAGACAAAAATCTCTGCAACTTACTAAGTTTGTGAACTTTCTTGTTTCAGATTCCTAATTTGGAAAACAAAGATAATAACTGTCTTACAATATGTAATTTGTTGATTATTTTTGATGCTCTATAATTCATTAGTAGTGATAGCAGCCTTTACAGTTGTAGGGGTTGTAGTAATGTTGGTGATAAAACCAAAAACCAAACTCAGTGCAGTCAAGTCGGATCTGACTCATAGCCACCCCTCCTTGGGTCTCTTAGGCAGTATCACTACAGAAGTGGATTGCCTGATCTTCCTTCCGAGGACTGGCCTGGTGGGTTTGAACTGCCAGCCTTCTGGTTAGCAGTCAAATGCTTTAGGCACTACACCACCAGAGCTCACGTGTTAGTGGTAGCATTGCTAAAAAAAAGGTACTTAAAAAATTATATTTTACATGTTTACCTAATTCTTATAAAAGACATGCTTAATTTGTCTAAAAGAAAATGATATTTTAGACTATATTAGTTTTAATAATATTTAAACAAAATAAATTGCCCATAATTAACCATTTATGAAAGGTGCTACTTGTTATAACACATTAGCAAATGACCAGTAGGAACACATTTGTGTCAGACAAATGAACAAGCAAAAAGTTTAAGTTTATTTAGGCTGCAGTAGCCAGGGAAAGTGAACAGAAAGGGATGCAAAGAGCATATTGCTAAGATGGTGGTGGAGGAGCTTATTATTGGATTTGAACCTGTACAACTTGATTCTTAAGAAGGTTTTAGGGAAGCTGTATCAGTTCTGGATTGAATGCTTTTAGGAAGAAGAAGCAATTTTGTGACTGGGTATCATGGTAATTTTTATCTAGAAATGGGGGGATTAATGTGGAGTAGAGTAGTTAGTGATGAAGAAACTGTACTCACCATGTTAGCCAGAAAAGGGAGATACTTAGTTATATTTGGGGTTGTGCAGTGTTCTCTCCAACTAGTGTCAGATATCATTAGAGTGATCATGTCATTGTCATTTTCCTCCAGTGCCACAGAACGGCCTTGCATGAGTATTGTTTATATTCTGTGAAAATTTTTGCTTTTGTGTTTTTCCATGTTCAGATGGGAACACCCTAGCCTGGCTTTCAACTTTTAGCTGCCAGACTTTGTATTTTCTTTTACTTTCTTGCAGTTTGGAGACCACTGATATGGGTGTCCCAGGAGGAGTAAGGCATTACATTCTTAATCCTTTATTTTCTCTTCAGAGCCAATAATCTGTACACATAGGCCATACTGCCTTGAAGATACTCTTCTGTAAAATTGGCACAAAAATACAGTTTTTGAATAAATAAACAAAACTGACACTTTATGATATGAAAATGATCTTCATCAAAATAAAATTACTCTTGTATGAGTCCCTAAATTTCTCTATGAGGAATTTACTCTCAGTCATTTGGGAGCTAAAATATAACTTCTCCCAAGTTGGAGGTTTATAGCTAAAGTTACTATTGAGTGTTATATCTTAGATCACATAAGGAGAATAAATCAGTATGCAAGCATGCCTGAATTCTAATCAGTGAACTATTTTCATATTTTAAAAAAAAATGCTATCACATTGATTTCCACTTACGGCAACCCCAAGTGTGTCAGAGTAGAAATGACACAGAGTAATAGTTTGGAAGTAGATCACCAAACCTTTCTTCCAAGATGCTTCTGTCAATAGTAGAGTGCTTGACCATTTGCTTGCTGAGGAAAGGATCTATGAGTTTGGCATCCTTGCCCCACATACCCTGCATATGTTGGGAGAAGCATGGATGGGAGGTGAAGGGGAATCTCATACCTTGACTAATTGCTCTTGAGCAGAGCAATTGGCTGCCCCACTGAGAGTTCCTGGTACCTGCGCGTTGGGATGAAGGTGGAAAGTAAGAGACAGAAGGAAATTTGGAGGGATTTCTTTAACTTCTTTTCTTGAAACAAGTCACAAAAATTTTCTTTCTCAGCTTATCCTGATGGTGAATTGGAATACAGCAAAGCTTCAAAAAAATAAATAAATAAATAAAGGTCTCTTACAGGGCTGTATTGAAAGAAAGCAGGAATGAACAGAGGTAATTTTTTAAAGCCCTCATCAGAGGGGAGCGATGGAGAGTTTGCAATTATGTGCTGGAGAAAGTTGAACTGTGAAGGGTCTGAATTCACAAGAGGAAAGTACCCAGCTAAGGACTCAACTAATGAATTTAGAAAAGGCTGTGCTTGCTTGGAAAATGTCAAAGAATGAGAGTCAGTTAAATTGCAGAATGGGAAACACAAAAAAATCTCAGTGGCTAATTATGGCAAGTAATATTAGAGCCATTTAGATATTGATTTAGAAGACTTTTATTGGACTGGATAAAGAAATAAAGCATAAATACTTGATTCTAAGGTTAATAGATTCAGTTAAAAATACCCATGAAGTTTTAGTAAATCAAATAATCATTAATGACTAAAGTCAATTAAAACATTTGTACAGATTGAGAAAGAGAGTCCAGTAAAGGGCAACTAGTGAGTGAAGAACCTCGGCTCAGTTAGTTATCTCTTCAGAGCAACAGGGAACTACCACAATGCCATTTTGTGCCTTTTGTACAGCACTGGCTTCTTGAAATATCAAATGCCTAGAATGTACCACCACAAGTAAGACTATAAGGAGAAAACTCCAGAGTTTTTAAGAATTCTGGGGGAATTTGCAGAAAACTAGTTCTCTTCTTAAAAATGAGTGTCTCAATGAAAAATTAATCTCTTTAGTCATAGACATTGCTGTTGCTGCCATAGAGGAATTAAGACGCAACATTAAAAACACGAAGTTACAGGGTTCTTGCTGAAAACCTTCTTGAGTTTTATTTTCGAGAGTCCCCTGCTGTTCCTTTCTGCTCTAATTATCTCATCTCTTGGGACACTTCCCCAAATACCTCAGGTACTCAGCTTCCTCTGAGAAATAGTCCCTTTCCACTATTAAAACCTGCTTTTGGGAAATACTGTGTTAAAGACATTCACATTGAGGTGTAACTGATCAAAACATGCATGAACAGTACTTTAACAGGAGGTACAGCTTTGTAAGGCTGGGGAATGGAGCTTCAATTGAGGGTTTCAGATGGGACTCATTAAGTAAGACTAGGTAGTGGTAGCCATATCTGAAATCCCACTAGTGCTCACATGTCCTCTTGTCCTCCCTATCAGTCTGGCTCTGTGTTCCTGTGAGGCTCATTTTAAATTTGACTAGGGTAAGTGAGCCCAACCACAGAAGCCCCTCAAGGTATGTTCACAGATTTAAAGACTTCCTCTTGCCGAAAATAAGGTTCCATGAATTGACGAGTGATTGGATGCAAAGCACGCCTAGACACAATTAGGGAAAAGAAAATTAGAAAATTAAGCAAAATGGTTAATAGAACAGCAAGACATTACCAATTCCTGATACAGTTAAATGAAACAGAAGGGAAGGGAAACTGCTAGGAAAAGTCACATAACTGATAGTTTTGACAAAGGTAGTTCAATCCAACAAGCCAACTCTTACTTTCAATGACTTGAAATCTCCAGCCACAGCCCAGAGAGATATTTAGCAAAGAGAAAGGTACTAAGAGTGAGCATTAAGGTCAGTTTGGACTTTTCTAGACTTTTTCCTTCAGACTAGAGGTGGAGATGACTTCCTGTTGAGGAGATGGATTGTCCTTCAATTTCTGCTGCAGGAATGTCCATATTAGTGCTGTGATCTGTGAATGGGTCTATGACTGGAGATGCAAGTTATTGCAGTTCTTGGTTGGTGGAGGAGAGGAAGACACAGAGCAATAGCAGTTCAAAGATGGACTAAAATGAATTTATTACATATTTCTGTTTCTACCTTGAGCATACCACTAGAGATATAAAGAATAATAACAACAAAAACAACAACAAAAAAATGGCACATGGGTAACTCAGTCTATGTCAGTTTAATGTAAGCTATTGGAGTAAGTTTAAATAAAACATTATAGGAGAATCACAGGAAGAGGTTACTTGTGAGGGGTGGGGATGGATAGAGCAGAGTTTTAGGAGGGCTATTAAAAAGGAGAAACGTCTAGGGCAAACTTCATCACGCCTTCATTTCCTTTAGAAAATGTCACCATTCTTTCTTTCCTCCTCTTTCTTTTTCTTTTTTTAAATGCTATTGGCCAAAATCTTACATTAAACGAGGGTGAGCATATAGAAGAGTCTGTAGACTATAGAATCTTGTAATTGGTGACTGATTATTTCATGTTTAATGAAACAAATAGAGAAAACATAAGAAATTAAATATTTGTGCTTTGACATTTTTCAATCTAAAGAGGACTTTAGACACAAAGAGGACATCAATCCAAAGGTTCTTCAGCTCAACAAAGACAGTACTTTCAGGTAAAGCAACTGTAATTGGGAAAGTAACGGAATATCATCACACCCTTGAATCTGAGAGGCTGTGTTTTCTGAAAACAAAAGCAAAGGAAAAAAAGTAAACCTCTCCCGAGTGCCTCTACACTGATGCTCAGCACGTTTAACCTGCTTACCTAGCCAAGCATCCCTTGGAGCAGGCCCCCTATAGGTTCCATTTAACATGAGAGGTACTTCCATTCACATGGGTGTATCTTTAGTGATTGTTGCTTTAAAGAGAATGCAACAGAGTCAGCAAGACAAAAAGCTTGCAGTTTTAGCTAAAAATTCCTAGATAAAGGGTTAACACCATTGTAAAACTCATGGTGTCCCTATACAAAATGATATCTGTATTTTCTCATGCCCAATTCTTAAACTGTTGCACTGAAAGGGAAAATGCTTATTGGCATTGTTATGGATTGAATTGTGTCCTCCCTGCCCCCAAATATGTGCCGGAACCCTAATGTCTATACCTGCGGTTGTAATTCAATATGGGAATAGAGTTTCCTTTGTTATGTTAATGAGACCATATCAGTACAGGGCGTGTCCTAAACCTAATCATTTCTGAGTTATAAAAAGAGATAGATGCAAGCACACACAGGGGAAGGCAGCTGTCACATGAGGCTCTCCAGGGAACAAAGCAGTGCAAGGGGCTGCCACCACAAAAGGAATTGACAAGTCTGAGGCTCTGATTTGGATTTTTAACTCCAGATCGATGAGAAAATAAGTTTATGTTCTTTAAAGCCACTCTCACGTGATATTTCTGTTACAACAGAAACTAAGGAAACTAAGCTAGGCATTATTAAAAACCTTCTCTGCATAATGAGTTCACAGCAAAATATGCAATTTTTTAGAATAAATTGGACCAGTTTTTGATCAAAAATTTTAAAAAAGTTACATTAGTTTTGTCAGAGTTAAAAGTCTTTCTACAGCTCCTTTTTAGTATCCTCCTCTCTGTTCCTGCTTCAGTCTTCTTTGTAGACACTCAGTGTCTACATGTATCCTCTGAGTGCCCATAGTCCCAGGCATATAAAATCTAAACACATACTTCAAAGAGAATGCCTATATCTCATACCAAAGTTTCACCATTTGTAAAACCAAATTATCTTTTACTTTTAGGACAAAATGTATCAAAAATTGGTTTTGGTGAAGATAATAGCTCTCTACACTGGCTGAATGCTGGTTATGAGAACACTTGTGGTGCATTAAAGTGCAGGTCTCAGTACTTCAACTCCAGCAATTCTGGTGAGTAAACTTGAGGTAGAGTGCATAGACTTGCCTCTAAAAACAAAACAAAACAAAGCAACAATTAAAAAAAAAAAGATCAAAGATCCCCTGCAGCACTCTTGATAATTGATAGATGGAATAGGTAGGCAATCAGTCAGAAGAGAGTTGAGCTGAATAGCACTACCAATCAGCTGGATCAAATTAACATTTATAGAGTAATTCATTCAGTAATATAATCTATCTAATACATTCCTCTCAAACTCATGGAATTCTTCTCAAACCTACCTACATAAATTTAAAAGATTATAAACTGTAACAAAATGTGTTCTCAGATCACAAGGCAATTAAACTGGTAGACACTTGTAACAAAATGAGAGCTGAAAAGTATCAACATATTTGGAAATTACACAACACACTTCTAAATAAAACTTGAGTCAAAGAAGAAGTCTCAAGATAAGTTTAAAAATATATGTATCTTGAACTAAATGAAAGGGAAAACATCCCTTATCAAAATTTGTGGGATGCAGCAAAAGTAGTACGTAGAGGAAAATTTATAGCATTGGATGCATGTGTTAGAAAAGAAGAAACATCTACAGAAAGCAATGTAAGTGTAAATCAAGTAGAAGAAAAGGAATAATAAATTTAAAGCAGAAATCAATGGATTTGAAAATAGAAAATCAATAAAGAAAAATCAATGAAACCAAAAGTTGGTTCTTTAAATAAAATCTGACAAAGTTTTAGCCAGGCTAAACAAGAGTGACCGAAGATATAATACATTACTAGTATCAGAAATCAAAAAGAAGTAATGATTACTAATCCTATGGACATTGAAATGACAAATGAAGATATTAGGAACAACTTTATGACCACAAATTTGATAATTGAAATGATATAGACCATTTTTTTAAAAGATGCAACTACCAAATCTCACACAAGGAAAATGAGATCAACTGAATAGCTTCATGTTTACTAAATAAACTGAATCATTAATTAATAACGTTACAAGGTAGAAAGCCTAGATGGTTCCAGTGGTGAATTCTACTAAATATTGAAAGAAATGATACAAATTGTTTGTGATCTGTTTGAGAAAATACAAGCAGAGGGAACACTTCTCAACTCATTCTCGGAGTCCACCATCATGCTCACACCAAAACAAAAACATAAGAAAGGAAAATTATAGTTCAATATCTCTCGTGAGCACAGAAAATTCTCAACAGATCATTAGCAATTAGAATCCAGCAAAGTATAAAATGAACCATACACCACAATCAAGTGAAATTAATCCAGATGTACAAGACTGGTTCAATATTAAAATCTCCATGATTGGAATCTATCACATCCACAGGCTTAAAAAAAAAAAAAAAAAAGTGAGTATAACAGTACATTCAGGAAAGCATTTGGCAAGAGAAAGGTAGATGGACCTGTGAAAAGTGGGCTCAAAGTGTGAACATCTTTCTATGTCACATTGAAACACAGCAAAAAGCATTTACCCCAGAAGAGATCCTAAATAGCCAAATAGCAGACTGACTCAGCCAACTGATATCAGCTGTCTCTATCATCAGACAAACTGTTGTTAGCACAGTGGACCATGGATGAGATGGTAATAATGGCAGGAATAAAGGCTATGTATGTTCCACAAAACGTGGGATTACTCTAACCAAGGCTGCTTTTACTTTTGTCTCTGTGAAGTGTCCAGTAGGACAGCAATAAGGACCATAATGATACAGTACCATCTTTTGAGACCAACCAACCACATGATGGCAAAGTAATACAATGGACATCTGCTACCCTGGAAAGATTCATGAATCATCTTGACTAGATGAATATTTGGCATATGGATTTGCCTTCACTGTCCCCAGGTCGTCAAACAGTATCACTATCAGAGGGTTTTATTCAATGATACAAGATCCTGCATCAAATCATATCTAGGACTCACTCTATAGTAAAGAAGGTCATGAATAGCCATCTCTACTGACCACTGGATACACTCATCCTATCATAAATCTCTGGAGTATCATTTTAAAGATTCAGCTGGCACACCAGCCCAGAAGACATAAAATACTGTCCTCCAGAATACAATGTGCTCCCTAAATCAATGTTCTACATATGCTGCTGTGTCCCCAGTATGTAAAATAAATAGGTCTAGAAATCAAGGGATAGAGTGAGGGTAGTCTTGTTTACCATCACTCCCAAGCACCCTCTAGGGATTTTTTTTTTTTCTTTTTTTTGGTCTCTGCAACTGTACACTGTTGTTCTGAAGTTCCTGGTTCTTAGACGAGAATACTTCCATCAGGAAACACAGCAAGATTGCCTTTAAACTACAACTACCTCCCAGACACATCAGACTCCTTTGAAAAGATCATCAGAAGAAGCAAAGATTCATCACCCATGCAATATGATTGACCCTCAACATCAAGGAGTAAGCTGGGCTGTAATGACACAATTACAGTGAGGAAGGATATATGTGGCAATCAGGTGATCTTCTGGGGCATATTTTGATAGCGCCTTGTTCAAATTTGATTACAAACAAGCAAGTACAATAGCCATAGCCTGAGAAAGTATCGACCAGTCATCCAGATGCCTCATGAGGGTCTGGGTCATCCTCCCAGGTAAGCTACCTAGACCAGAAGTGATTGTAAGAAAGTATGAGAGGGGCATAGATACAGTTTGAACCCACCAACTGCTCCATGGGATCTGCTCCCATAAAGATTACAGCCTAGGACACCTTATGGGGCAGTTTGACTTGATCCTAGAGGGCTGCTATGAGTCAGAAGCGACTTGATGGCACAGAGGAACAAAAACAACAAGCATCCTTCTGATTTGCATGAACTGTAAAGTTCAGAGACTCGGAAGCGTTGGTATGTGCTCTGTTGGTCACTTTATGGAACTTTCCACACCAGTGGATGAAGTTACCCTGGCCCCTGTCAGAAGTGACAAGTGTGGGACTTTTTGGCCAAATGTCACTTGACTTGTGGGCCAAGAGACAGAGACTTGGTGCTATAGGAAGAAGCTGGTTTGTAACCAGCTGAGGATTTCAAACACCCTGTAACTCCTGTCATTACAGGAAATTTCCTGTGTGCCAAAGTGTACTGCCCTGTTCACACAGTCAGTCTGAGACAAACTAGGACACTTCATACATTTTTCTTTGGTTATCTCACATTGTTGCTTTTTTCCCATCTGCGTCTTTGGTGGAGCTATTTCTTTCAAAGACATTTATTATAATCTTCATGATGTTCCCTTTTCTTCCAAAATTTCTCACTAATATTTTGGATCTACCTTTTCATTTTCTGCTTTCCCCTCAGATGCCAATTCAACTTCATTAATTATAATTATTTGTACCTGCTATAATAGACTCACTGTGCTGCTAACAATATGCTATGTGAGCGGGACACATCAGTAACCCCTCCTTTATCAACTTTGTTCAGAGAGAGAGGTGAAAGCGAAAGAATCTAGAGGACCTGGCACTATTCACTATGGGTAGCAAAGAACAACCATTTCTCGTGAGATGGTTTCTCTTTAACTTCAGCCAGGCTTTATGTGGGCAAGAAAGAGCCATGAGCATCTAGACAGCATAATGGAGAAAGAAACGAAAAGAGAGGTAGGTGCAGGAATAAGAGATCTGTTGTTCCCAAGGGACAAAGACATAACTTTGTAAGTAATAGATATTCGTTCCTTCATAGAAAATTGGACTATGCTGGTTCCAGGCATAATCAATGTTAGCTACTGCGTAAGAAACTTACTTTATGTGCAGTAGTGTTCTTACCTGAAATTCACTAGTGGGTTGTCAGAAGAGGAATGAAAAACCCATGTTCAAATTTATTCATCGGTCTACAGCAATTTATGTCAGAATCTTGCAGTCAGTTGATGCAGAGTTAATTCAAGGCATGTATTGTTCAAACTACACAAGAGCTCTGGTAGCATAATGGCTAAAGCACTTGACTGCTAACCAGAAGGCTGGCGGTTCAAACCCACCAGCCACTCCTCGGAAGGAAGGTTGGGCAATCCTACTTCCGTAGTGATACTGCCTCGGAAACCCAAGGAGGGGTCGCTATGAGTCGGGGCCGACTCGACGGCACATAACAACAACAACAACAACAACAACACAAGTATAGCAGGGATTGTGGGGCTAGCGCAGGATTGGGCAGTGTTTCGTTCTGCTGTGCATGTGGTCGCTATGAGTCGGAAATGACTCGACGGCACTTAACAACAACAACAATTGTTCACACAGCTAAGAAAAGTACCAAGGGACAAACTTCTTCCCGAGGAGGATGAGCTTTATGAAGTACAGGTGAATGTGGATATTGGAGAGAAATCCATCTGTTATAACACTCGCACAGTAACTTCTCAGAGACTTGTCTACTTCTCTAATAAAGCTCATCATATGTCATCATCTTGGTCATAAAAGTTGATCTGTCCCAAATTTTAACTTCTGCCTACTTCAGAAAATAAGTCTGGATCCTTCAGGTGGATTACATCAAGCAATCATTTTGAGTTATTTATCAGAGACTTAGTGCCCACTCCTTGAGGGGCCCTAGAGAAGACATTTGATATAAGAAGAAGCAGAAATCCAATTTTGGTTTGCTTTGTATAGTTTTGCAAAGATTTTCCCTACTCATCCAAAGAAAAAAAGACTATATAAATGTGTATAGAGTATGAGTCCACATGCATATATTTTATTATATGTACTTAGGAAAACACACTTCTTGTTGTTATGTGCCGTCAAGTCCGACCTGACTCATAGCTTCCCTGGGTTTCTGAGGGAGTATCACTACGGAAGTGGCTGGTGGGTTTGAACTGCCAGCCTTCTGGTTAGCAGTCAAGTGCCTTAAGCACTATGCTACCAGAGTAGGAGATTCAAAACACACTAGGAGATTCATAAACCTGGAGGTTATCTTGAAATGTCTAAACTTGAGTTCCTGGACTTGAACCCTCTCTCAAACATATATATACTACATAAGCTTAATTATATAGATATAAAATAACAGTCTATAAGATTATAATATGTAATATACATTATTGAAAATAATATCTTTTTACGGTATGATTTATAAATTACTTGAAAATGTAATCTGCTTTTCCACATTGTTACCATGTTAATGTCAACTCTGTCCTAGTTTTTAGGCCAAAATACTTGAAGTCTACTTGCCTCTGCTCTCTTTCTTATCCCCCACATCTAAGCAATCGGGAAATACTGTCACTGTGTTTAAAACATTGGAAGAATCAGATCTCTCTTCAATATCTCCACTCCTACCATCTCTCCTGACCAACTACATGAACCTCAGAGCTGTTCTCCCAGCTTAAACCCTTGTTTCCTGGCCTATTCTCAATTAAAATATCCAAAGGACTCTGAAGACTAGAGATTTACAGGACCTTCGAGAGAGTTTAGGTTAATCTAACTTAGATAACGGCCTCTGAAATTCAATTAAATGTCTTGCAATATGTTCTCAGTGATTTGAGGACCTCTATTAAATGCCCTGGTGGCACAGTGGTTAAGCACTTGGCTGCTAGCCAAAAGACTGGCAGTTCAAATCCACCAGCCACTCACAGATGAAAGATGTCACAGTCTGTTTACTGTGACATCACAGCCTTAGAAAACCTATGGGGTAATTCTACCCTGTCCTATAGGGTTTCTTTGAGTAAGAATTGACTCAACAATAATGGATTTGTGTTTTTGATGTTGAATGCCACCCTACTGTCTGTCAGTGGGCCATGACCATGGCATTTCATACAGGGCAACAAGCAGCTCCATTTTTACCCATTAACATACTGGGAGTTCCATCACTTAAAACTAGTTTTGATCTATCTCCTTCATTTGCTACATTAGCAGATTAAGGCCAGAGACTCCTCTTACATAGCAAAATGATGGCCCAGTATAACCTAAGAAATTTTCTTCTGATCTGGTGTATATATATATTTTTTAATTGGATGGCCCAGGTACCTGGGGACCCTTGGATTAAAGTATTTCAAGATAAATACCTTGATTTATCACACTTGGCGTATCTCAGTTTTCTGGGTCTGGCTGAAAAGTATCTTGGGAATGAGCATCTCTCACCAGCATGAGCTAACAAAACCCATCTTCTTAAGACTATCTGCTTCTTAATATGAAGACTAAAACCCATCTTCTTAAGACTATCTGCTTCTTAATATGAAGACTATTGTGCTAAATCAAATAGATTGCAGCTGACCTTAGAATTCTTGTGGAATAAAGGATATTCTACACCCTTTTTAACTGATATTTTGATATTATGATACATATTTAATGTATGTACAGATTCCTTTACAAACACTTAGAATATCTCAGTAGATTTGTCTATTACTGGAGAGGAAGGATAGGGACTTATACCCAAAATCTCAATAAACTCATTAAAGGAGATTCTACTGTGATCTTCCTCCCTAGACTCATTTAAATAGTTTTAGTGCTGAGAAGATAAGACTTCCCTAAATTAGATTTGAAAGAGAACATTCCAATCATTTAGTCCCATGCTCTCACTTTGGTTATGAGGAACATGAAGCCAAGAAGGGCAAACTAACTTTTCCAAGTTTATTCCAGTAGTTACAGATTGAACAAAATTTCGAAGCAAGTTCTCATAACTCAGATTTCAGTGCTTTTCTTACTGCTCAATATATAGTGAGACCCGGAAGGAATTTAGTTATGAGTGGAATTTACAGCAAATCCCTACATTCCTTTGGGTTCCAATTATAACTAAACCCTTTACCCTGTTCTTGTGAATTGTGACCTTTTATATAGGAATATTCAGATTAAAATAAAAGGTACATAATTTAATCAATGCACTCAGAAATTTATCTTTTTCAATTAATAACTAATTGATATCTATGTTTTATACACATTTATCCCTCATATAAGTAGGCACACAGTAAAAATAATATTAATATTTAATATTTCTTCTTTCTAACATTTCTGGCTCCTTTCTAACTACCTAAATCCGTTTCTAAATCCATTCATCTTTTTTCTTCAAATGACTGCTGTGTTTTGGCTCTTTTTCAGGCTACTCTCATTTAACTCTCTTTCCCAATTGATCCCAGAATGACCCTTCTGTATAATGATAGGCCTGAGGTGGTATACACAGTTTGCGGTTCTGAGTAAGGTTTGAGGTGAGTTCACCAGCATTACAAGGTTGGTTTGTGGGCTGAATATAGTGGTGCTTCCAAAGAGAGCATCCAAGAGTTCAACCAAACCAATCCAGAGAGGATTCTAGAAACATATAAAACATACAAGGCCTAAGCAGAAAAGTGGAAACAGTTCTAGGAGTGAAGACAGAGCCAGGAAATAGAAAAGAGGTTCAGAATCATGGGCCATAGGAGGGAGACCAAGAACTTGGGATGATCTATATCATGTCTCCTATGGATTGAGATAGATAATGAGAGAATTGTGATAATCAATAGCTCTGTTTACAAACTATGTCTGCCTCTTCTCACCTATCCCCTTGGACATAAGCAGAGTAATCACTTCTTGGAATAAACTTTAGCAAACTGTGTACTTTGTCTTATTCTCATTTCTTGCTTCTTTGATCACAGAAGCAGTATGTTGAGTTGGAGCCTCCATCAGCTCAAGTGTCTTTAATGAGCAGAGTCTTTATTCTCACTGCCACCTGATACATTGCCTTGACCATGTAGTATACACCCCCCCCACACACACACACACCCTCACTGCTGTGGAGTTGGATCTGACTCATAGAGACCCCGCCTTGGGTTTCTGAGGCAGTATCACTACAGAAGTAGATTGCCCAATCTTCCTTCTGAGGAGTGGCTGGTGGTTTTGAACCACCAGCCTCTGGTTAGCAATCAAATACCTTAGGCACTATGCTACCCGAGCTTCTACCATGTAGTATAGATGGCAAATACCCTTTGTTGTTTCAGATCACTTGTTCTAGAGTTGTGTGTTAAATCAACATAAACTCTTCTATTTTGACTGACATATATATCTAGGTGACTTGGCTACTACCTACACTTTCAGATTCTCTCTGTAGGTGAAGAATAATGAACTTTTATCTAATGTCACCTGGAAGTAAATATTCCTATGTACTACAATTGTTTATCCAGGTCTATTCACCAGGACTTAATTGACTAAGATGCAAAGTAGAAGATGAGAACTCAGTGGTTCAGGTCAAATAGACCATGATTTAAAAAAAAAAAAAAAAAAGTAAACCGATGCATATGGGAAGAGTCAGTCAGGTTTGAAATGTCCCTGGAATGGTCCCCCCTATCCTCATGATAGATTGAGGTTATCCCTCAGAAGGGCTACCTCCAGAGGATGTCTCTGGTGCTGGCCAATGGAAAGGTATCTGAAATTATATTTCCATGTAGAACATATGCAGTCCCCTTACAGCTCATTTCAGAAATTTTATTCCTTTCAGCAGCTTCTGTTTCAGGGCACAAATAGGGAAAACAAATAGAATTATTTTAAAAATAAGAAGAGAAATACAATTTTCCAACAAGTCTTTAGAGCTGAAAGATTGACTTACAATTGAAAGACCTGGGTCCTAGTCCAGGGATGAGGAAATTACTTTGTCTCACCTTACCTTTATTTAACTCGACTGCCAACATAAGAGATATGTAGGTTATTATTAATATTCCAGTGCAGTCCTCACATTCTTTGACTCTAACCCAGTTTGTTACTCATTACTCTTGGTAGTCAGTGATATTATGTATTTGCCAAGAGTCCCTAGAATACTTTAAATGTTAATTTTGAGAAGTTGAAAAAAAAAAAAAAAAAAAAAAACCCAACAGCTTTATCAGTTTCATGTTGTCAAGAATTGTTTGTTTGGAAAAAAATCTACAAAGAAAAAGTCAATCAGCATAAAAGCCACTCTAGTACATTAAATTGTGCTGTTCTTCTGAGCCTGCTTTACACAGTGGTTTGGATTACCCTCTAAGGACCTATAATTGACGAAAAGCAAAGTACATTTAGAATAATGATTAGAGATACGAATTTGTGATATTAGGATTCCATCAAGCTCTATTTTTGACTGTTAATTGGAAAAGCAGAAAATGAGTAAAATCAGCTTTACTTTAACTTATTTCAAAATTTCAAAGGTGAAGGATATAACCCAAACTATCTTTGTGGATACATCATCTCATCACCAGCTTTGTGGGGCCATCACATATGTATTTCAATATTTGATTCATTATGTGTGATCACAGGACTTCTATTGTACTTCAACCCTGTAATAATAATAATTATTATTATTTTTAGTGAGGGTGGGAGAGGTCAGATGTTCCCTTCATGAAGATATCTTTGCCAATTTATAGACTATTCAAAAATCCAAAAGATGGGAGATTCCTGATCTCCATAGATTTGGTGATACACTAAGAATTATGCATTCATTTAGTTATGGTAATTCTGGGGTGAAATGTGGGTGTTCTCCTTTTTGGTATGCTTAGCCTGAATTTCCCTCAAAACAGAACCTGAGACTGAAATTTATACGGAAAAGTTAGAACTGATGAATGGTAAAGTCAAGCAACAAAAAAAAAGAGAAGGACAATGCAAGAGTGCCTTGCTGGATCAGCCACCACTGTATTCACGTGGAGTGACGGTCCATCCTACAGGACTCAAGAAGCCTAAGAATGTTCTAGTTCACATTTTGCCTTGTTTTATAGCCATGTGTTTCCTGGTCTTAGACCCTTTAGGATTAGCAGCTCTGCCTGAAGGGCAAACATCACAGTATTTGGATGGTTGAGCCTGCAGTTATGTTGGGTTGGTCCCTTTCATTCTCAGCCATATTCCAGTATTCTCAGTTAGAATTTTCTCCCAGGAAGTATGCAAGGTGAGCAGTTACCTGTGATTGATTGTACACTCTGATTTTATCAGTACCAAAAAGAATAAAAGGAAGTAAATTAATGTATATTGAGGATCTATTCTGAGCTAGGCATTATGCTAGTCACTATACAGACATTCACTGAAGACATCAGTGGAACTTATGAGAAATGAAAATTATCTTGTCCAAGCTCAGATGTGAAATACAAGAATCTTGGGGAGTGGCATCCAGGGATCTGTATATTAATGACCCCTGAGTGACTCTGATACACTTTAACATTTGAGGATCACCAGGCCATATAGCAAGGTTCCACAAATTAATCTGACTGACCGCCCATTTTTGTGAATAAAGTTTTGCTGGAACACACCAGTGGTCTTTCATTTGCTAATTGTCCATGGCTGCTTCCACCACAATAAGATTGTTGAATAGTTGCAACAGACACCTCATAGGTACTATCTGACCTTTTACAGAAAATGGTTGGTAATCCCTGAAGTACAGATCCAAAGAGAGGGGATATGATAGCACAGGCCAAGTAACAGTCGATTATCATATATATACCAGACATGCCACAGGAGTTGAGAGAAGAAGGTAGTGTGAAACAAAGGGCAACTACTCAGGGAAAGTACCAGGTGGAGCTGGAAGATAATTGAAGTACTTGAATAGGTGAGGAAGTGAAGGATGTTTTTTCAAATAGTGTAAGAAGATGTGAGAATCTATGTGAAACAGAAAATGCCTCTGATTTCAGGAACAGTTGGTTTATGTTAGGTAGTGATGAGGGGAAGGATCCCTGGTGGCATAGTAGTTAAGTGCTCAGACGCTAACCAGAAGGTTGGGAGTTCTAACTCATCAGCAGCTTTGTGGGAGAAAAGACTTAGTGATTTAAGACTTATGGGGTAGTTCAACTGTGTCCTGCAATGTCACAATGGACTGGAATCTACTGAACGGCATACAACAATAGTGAGATGTGAGCTGATAGAGAGTTTGGATTCAGATTCCGGAACTCATCAGCACTTCTTAATCTTATAGTTCAATGTAAACAACCCATGCATTTTCCTTTTAAATTAAAATAATCCCACACTCTGTATAACAAAAAAAAAAAAAAAGTCTGGATCGAGCCAACCCTCCTTTGTTTTATAGCTGGGCTACATTGGACACATTACTTAACATCTCTCTGAGCTTCACTTTATAACATTCTGGTGTAACAGGATGCCTGAAAAGAATAAAATTATATTGAATATAGAAAATAATTAAGAGAATGCCTGGAACATAGATAGGGGCTGAGTCATGCAGAGTTCTTAATTGAAAAGAACAAAACTCATTTTAACCAGTTTACTCAGAAAAGAAACATTTTCAGGGATGTTAACTAGCACACATGGATCCAAATGCCGCATTTGGATATTAGGTTGCTAGCTACAATACTTAGCTTCACTGTGGACTGCATCCAAGAAAGATGCTCTAGTCACTGCTTGTGGGTATGGTGCCTGGAGCTGACACTGATGGAGGTGGCAGGTGAACTCTTGCTGCTCCTGTGGAGAACGACAGGTCCCCAGAGCTGTCCCTGCCACAAACAAGTTATGCTTGATACGTGCTTTCTCAGATTACCTAGTTCTCAAATTAAGGCCTTGTTACACTACATCTGATTAGAAGAGTCTAGTTCACATACTGCATCCTGGACGTAAGGGAAGGGGTAAAGTGAGTTTTTAGGTTTCTTCCTTGGACAGGTGTGAATGCTAAAAGAAAAATGTCCCAACATTCTGAGACTTGTTAAAGTGATGAACAACCGGGAAGCAAGACAAATGTCCAGCATAAAGCTCATTATTAGTAGTTTCCTTCCAACTTCTCATGCCCTTTATAAAATCTAATAGTCATTCCTCTTACTTATACAACAGAATATCCCACAATGAAGGTTTCAGTGATTCATAGTTATATACTTGCAACTCATCATAATTTTTAGCTTTCACTGTTGGAACTGTAGGGCATTACGAGAAATAAGCACAAGTGTTATATAGAAAAAAATCAAACTGCACTGCAGATGTAGATATTTAAATGCAACAAGGGGTTTTCTTATTCATTTCATCTGCTAAAATGTTACCCAGGAAGGAGACAAGTTCAAAGTCAATGATGAATTCCTCGGTTTCCACCTCCTAATGCTGTTTCCTCCCCACTCAAATCCCTCTAACCCTTGACTGATTTGTTATAGTGACATGGAAGAATGGGAATGAAGCAACTCCTCTTCCATAAAAGCTAACAGGAAGGTTCACTCCTTAATGAATTGTGTGTAAATAAATCAATGTCACATATGAGCACTTAGGATCTCACACTTCCTTTCACTTATGATGTACAAATTACTTTCAGGATCATAAGGTGACAGACGAGGAGATCTGTGTTCCTTTTCAGTTCAGATAATCCCTAGGCAACTGTAAGACTCTAGAGCAAACAGCCCAATACCCAAACCAAACAAACCAAGCCCACATCTATTGAGCTGATTCCGACTTACAGTGACCCTAACAGGACAGAGTAGAACTGCCCCATAGGGTTCCAAGACTGTAAATCTTTACTGAAGCAGTCTGCCTAGTCTTTCTCCCATGGAGTTGCTGGTGGGTTCAAACTGACCACATTTTGGTTGGCAGTTGAATGCTTTAATCACTGTGCCACCAGATCTCCTTCCCAGTACCTAGTCTTCCTTTTTATAAAACTAAATGAAAGGGATTTCTTAGTTTCCAATTTTTTGACCCCATATCCTTAAGAAGGTTGAATGCACAATTGATGTGGTCTGTGTTTACTAAATGTTAAATCGTTTGGGAAATATAAACTAATAAATATAAAATAATAAATTGATTGCTCAACAAAAGGTCTAGAAATAAGTGCTGTATTTTTACCCAGATAACATATAGACACTGCCATCTGACTTTGACTCTTTTTTCCAAATGGCTAATTTATGCTCATGCTTTGGACCAGCAGAAGCAAGAGCAAGAGATAGGACCAGCCGTCTGCTCTGTGCATAAGTGTATGACAGATCAGGATAAATTTGCTCTTCCTTTTCCCCACAGCTCTTCTACTAGATGAGTCCTGGTTAATTTTGAGAAACCACTGATATTAGGTAGTTCCAGATTAGAGGTGGCCTTTATCCCTGTGTTTCTTCAATGTTAAGGAAGTAAAGGCAGGTTTTGTTGTTAGAAAGCTAGGATCATTGTTGTACTCCAGAAAGAGGAATACAAATTCTAAGCGTTTGAGTTACTGCTATGGACTCTCCATAATTTAAGGAATTACAATGTCACTAACTTGATTTAGAAATGCGCTTTTGAGTTAGGCCCAAGTGTTTTATGCATGGGGGAAAAAAAAAGTTCTTCTTTCTAAATGAAGGCACAAGCTAAATGATACAATGTATGACACATTTGTAAAATGTATACTACCGAGTCATAGAACTTGCAATGTGAAGTTCAGACAACACTATGACCCTGTCTAAAGTCTTGTCAGCAACACATAACAACTCTGTGAAATTATTGGCAAGTAGTTAATACTTACACTATGCATGAGGTAACTGAAAAATATTATTACCTTCTGATTATAGTAATGTCCTTATGGAAAATCAAAATGATATAAAATATTATTATTCTTTCCTGCTGTCAGAAGTAAAAGGTGCCTGGTGGGCATCTTACTTCAACAGACCATCCTGCAGTCCACTGCAGATAATAGCCTTGTCTTCTCCCTCTAGAGGTCACCATTCCCTTCTTCTTCACCAGGCCTAAGGAGGTAACCTAGGACATCCTTCCATACTGTCACTTGTCATTTCCACCATGAAAGGAAAAAGAATAGGCAAGGCTGTGCTTTTAGTTCATTTTCAGGATTTTAGGTAGTTAAATCAATATTTTGTTTCATTTCCCATCCCAAAACTCTAACTCCTTGATTGGTCTACTCTAGGTTGAAACCCAATAAAATGACCTCTGGAGCTTTCTGCCCTGGATCTCACCTCTAACACAAAATTCAGCCAGAGTGATTCCTCTCTTCAGCTGTAACCAGAGACTGTAACCAGAGATGAAACCGAGTCTGCTCTGCATGGTTTTTATGTGCATGTGGTTTCCAGGGAAACCTTGTCCTGATATTTCTAAATGTTAGTTAAGATGGTAACTGGTACCCCTTAGATTCTGGCTTTGAGTGGATTCAGAATGCTCATGGCACTCAGGAAAGGGAAGGAGGGGTTACCGAAAAAAAGAAAGTTTCCTTTTAAATAGAATCCCATTTCTTAAACAGATATATTCTCAATTAACCTTAAAGGGGTCACAGAGAGTAGAGGAGTAAGTGTAACAGCGGAAGTGAGTGAAAGAGAAGAGATTCCATTGTTTAGGTGCGCAAACTGGCCTTCATTTTAGGGAGGTTTTCAGATTTCAAAGTGAGGGGAAGATAATAAGTTTGGAATTTGTTGTTTCAATTATCATTGAAGAACAGAATAATAGCCATATGACCCTGTTAGAGAACTGAAGCTAGTGAGAGAACAAAAAAAATGAGCACATCTGCCGTGAAAATAATTTGTCTCCACCCTCCAATTCACATAAATGTGGATATATGTTAATAGTGATGATTGTAGAGTCATGATGTCAAACACAACGACCTCAAAGCAACACAGGCTTTTACTTTAACAAACACTACAATTTAATCCTTCCTGAGTTTATAATTCTCTTATCATCATCTTGTATTTTTAATTTCCTTTCTGCCTATTCAAAATCTCTTTCATTTGTGTCCCTCCACACATATCATGCCTGCAAAATGGTGCTTTCTTCATCTCTTTTCAAATGTACTTACAAGTAGTACAGTATTTTGTATGCATTGTACATTCTCAAAACATAATTTTCTCAATACTACCACAGCTTCTTATGAAGTAAGATGCTATCATTTGATAACTTTCTTTCCTTATAGCTAATGTTTTCCCTGATCTTAAGCTTCTATTGTTAGAATGTTAATTTAAAAATCACATCAACTCTAAAAATGTCAGGGATAGGAACAGGCTTCGGTGGCAAGAAGACATAGAGGGGTATGAGGAAGAGTGAGAGGAAAAGGAGACAGAGATTACATATGAAAAGATCAACTAGGATCAGTGCTATTTGTGACTCTATAGTAGCTCTGACCTCTAATGATCTTTAAGTGATCTCTAAGGAGCTCTGGTGGTGTACTGCCTAAGGCATTTGACTGTTAACCAGAAGGCTGGCAATTCAAACCCACCGGCCACTCTGTGGAAGGAAGACTGGACAAGACTGTGCCATCTACTTCCATAAAGATTCACTGCCTTGGAAACCCAAAGGGAGTCCCTATGAGTCGGAACCAACTCTGTGGCAATGAGTTTGGTTCTTTGATTTATTGGCTCTGACCAAGAATTAAAAAGTGGCAGCCTCCCTCCTGAATTAGTGACTTCTCTGCCTCTTCTGCATGAAGGAGATCAGAGAACAAGAACGTGTTTCCTTCTCTAAAACTGCTCTGAGAGGGAAGAAATATTGGTGAAAATCCTGATTGTGTGGGCTAAGGGATGAATCAGAGAGATATAGTATTCATCTATAACCATTTTGATATGGATTTATTTTCATTCCTAGAAAGAAGGGCCTCACTTTACTTCATGTTTGCAATCCCACTCCCTAGAGCAGTCTTTGGTACGAAGTATATGTCTATTTCCTGCTTGTTCCATGAAGAAGAGGATGAGACAGTAAGGGTGATAGGGTGTCCTGAGCCTAGCTGTAGTTTCCCTGGAGGAGGGAGACATTAACCCAGACCTAAATGGATGGACGGGGGGAGCTCTGGTAGCATAGTGGCTAAGGCACTTGACTGCTAACCAGAAGGCTGGCAGTTCAAACCCACCAGCCATTCCTCGGAAGGAAGATGAGGCAATCTACTTCCGTAGTGATGCTGCCTCGGAAACCCAAGGAGGGGTGGCTATGAGTCAGGTCCAACTTGACAGCACATAACAACAACTACAAATGGATGGACAGGCCAGTAACAATTCAGTAGTAGAATTCTCACCTTCCATGCCGAAGATCCAGATACTATTTTCAACCAATGCACATCATGCATTGAACCACCTGTCAGTGGAAGCATGCATGTTGCTATAATGCTGAACAAGTTCAGGGGTGCTCCCAGACTGGGATGGACTAGGAGGAAAGGCCTAGCTATCTAATCCAAAAATTCAGCCAGTGAATACCCTATGGATCACAATGGTTCAATCCCATCGTTCATGGGATCACCATGATTTGGACGCCAACTGGATGGCAGCTAACAAATAGATGGACAGACATGAGGGAAGAGGCAATTCTATCTTGGGATTCTAAGTACTCATGGTGGTTAAAGCACCTAAAATCTCATGAATATCCTCCTTGGATGTTTTTTCAAGTTGATCTTTTCTAATTCTGGCAACCAATCTAGATAATTCAGGATTTGAAGACAATTAGACCAGAATTGTCTGGTTTAGATTTATTCTTCATACACTAACTAGATAATTGAATCTTTTTCTCATGCTGTGAAAATGCCAACCTTTCAATTTCTCCCAGCATCCTGGTGCAGATGGTCCCTTATTACACAGCCAACAACCGTCACTTTATTTTACCAATATCTAAGAGACAGAATGATTACATCTACATCAATCATCTAGAATAATAGAGACAAAAATCACTACATTATTGCAAAATAAATGTCTCTCACTTTCTAGAGAAGTGTCTGCAATTTGCAACATTTATTTTGTGATAATGTGGGAGTCATCCATGTGACAACATTCTATTCTGTTGAGTCAGATGTGGGAAATGAGCAATTCTTAAAGAGAATAAGCAAAAAGATGATTCATGGCTCATGACTCCAGAAAGCTTCAGCCTACTATGGAGGACAAGAGGGTGTTCTAACAAGGGTCAGGCAAAATCACTCAATTGTCTAACACTATGGAAGCGTCTCCACATACCCAATGGCTTCAATGTGTTGATTGCTATGACAAGAAAGCAAAAACACTTACTCAAGCATATTGTTCTTTCTGGGTGTTTTGACAAACTTCAGTACCTACGTAGCCTGTGGTTTCAACTGAGATCATTGTTACAGATTGATGTGATGTATTTTTGTTATCTTAACAATTATTTAAGATCTAATCAACATGTCTGAAATCAGCTATATAGTCAGAATATTGAAAAAGAAACTGATGAAAAAGAGTAAAAATTACTTATTAACTTCTTTCTCTCACCCAGCCAGATGGGTTATCCAGGTCCAGAAATCTTAGTTCCAGTTTTTAAAGCTACTTAAGAAACAATAATACATTGGAATAAATTAGCAGTTTATTTGCTTGCTTCTAATATACATTTTGTTGTTAGGGCTGTCACTTATTTGACTATGTACAACCGAATGAAATATTTCCCAGTCCTGCACCATCCTCAAAATTGTTGCTATGTTTGAGCCCATTGTTGCAACCACTGTGCCAATCCTAACATACATAGATACCAGACTCTTTGTTATTGCATCAATTTTGACTCATAACAATCCTATAGGACAGAGTAGAGCCACTAAAGGAGCTCTGGTGGTGTAGTGCCTAAGGCATTTGGCTGCTAACCAGAAGGCTGGTGATTCAAACCGACCAGATGCTCCTCAGAAGGAAGACTGGGCAATCTACTTCCTTAGAGATACCACCTTGGAAATCCAAGGAGGGATCGCTGAGTTGGAACCAACTCCAAGGCAGTGAGTTAAAAGGTTTTGAAGGCGGTCATCTTTATGGAAGCAAGCAACCACGTCTTTTTCTTGTGGAGCTGCAGTTAGGTTTGAATACTGACCTTTTAGTAATCAGCAGGGCGTTTAACCACTGTACCACCAGAGTTCCTATAAGACATAGATACAAAGATTTAAATATTTGTTTTTTTAATTTGTTACTGCTTTGATGAATGAACAATATCCTTTCCCCCTTTTCAAAAGCACACACCACTAGAAATATGGTAATATTCTTTTCTGGACCTACCTTAGGAGCTCTGGTGGTGTAGTGCCTAAGGCATTTGACTGCTAACCAGAAGGCTGGTGGTTCAAACCTACCAGCCACTCCTCAGAAGGCAGCTTGGGCAATCTACTTCCGCAGTGATATCGCCTCGGAAACCCACGGAGGGGTCGCTATGAGTTGGATCTGACTAGACGGCAGTGAATTTGGTTTCTTTGGTTTTGGACCTACTTTAAATGAATTACATGATTTAACCATCGTGCCACCAGGACTCCTTCACTTACATGGCTATATATGGAACAATGTTTTTGGGAAAATACGATATAGCTTTTTGAACGTTTTTCTTTTTGATTTACATTGCCTCACTCAAGGATATAATTACACTAATAGCAG
The DNA here is from genome assembly GCF_000298275.1 of Orycteropus afer afer. Lineage (NCBI taxonomy): Eukaryota > Metazoa > Chordata > Mammalia > Tubulidentata > Orycteropodidae > Orycteropus > Orycteropus afer. The sequence continues at coordinate 7,268,194 of NW_006921748.1, forward strand.
ACTGAGTGCCCCCTGAAGGCATGGGCAATATCTTCCTATCTTGTTACATAAATAGCACCAAATAAATACGGGCTGGATATATTCTTGGCACCCAGTAAATAAGTTTGGGGCAGTTGAGGAATAGTGGTCTTTGTTTTTTGCCTGATATTAGTATGTCACTTTTCCAAATGGATGATCTGGTTATCAAATAATCTAAACAATAATTGTGTTTTGTTTTGCTTTTGCTTTTAACTTTCTTTGCTTGTTCATGTAGCTCAACCCATTTAGTTGTTTTAGAGTTCTAGGCCAATGGGAAAAAATACAATTTTCCATCTTATTAAAATTAAGACTTCTCTCAGCAGTAAGTTAAAAACAGCTGAACAAAAACACTTCAAACTTGGCAGGTGGCTAGGACTCCTGAGGAACCATGCCACAACTAAGTTTCAAAGAAATATTTGAAATTAAAGTTTAAAGCTTTTTAAAAGTCCCTTCTGAGTCCAAACTTTTGGCACATGTCAAGATTTTAGGAAATCATTTGGAAGAAATTATATAAGCTCAAAAGCCTCCTCTTCCTTTTTTTAACACTTGCTCAGAAAGTTTAAAGATTAAGGACTAATTCAGCAATAGGATTGGAAAGAGAGTCATATTACTATCCTGTTGCCAACCTGTTGTTGTGGGATTGACTTTGACTCATAGTGACAGAGTAGAAATGCCCTCATAGGGTTTCCTAGGCTGAAATCCTTACATTAGCCGACTGCCATATCTTTCTGTGAAGAGTGGCTGCTGGGTTTGAACCACTGAACTTTCAGCTATTAGCCAACTGCTTTAATCACTGAACTACTAGACCTCCAATATCACCATAAGTTAGAAATACCTTCATTCTTGTGGCTAGATGATTAAGGTGCCAGAGATGGTTTGGTACAATTGAAATCACCTTGGCTGGGAAGTCCAGTCCTAACTGTTTTAATCATTAGCTTCATGAGCTTAGGAAACTCCCTTATCTTCTCTGGGCTTCATATTTTCCAAGAGTCAGATATAGATCATAGTAATAGCAATAATATATTTGAAGATACTTTCAATAGATAAAAGGAAGTTAAAATGATTACACATAATTGTTCTCATTTTGTTATGTTTTATTTTTTCCTCTCTTCCCTCTTCCAGCTTTTCATATAGGATTATTGGATTGTCCAGAGTTTTCTGTTAGGAGCTCTGGTAGCGTAGTGCCTAAAGCACTTGACTACTAACCAGGAGGCTGGTGGTTCAAACCCACCAGTCACTCTCGGAAGGAAGATGGGGCAATCTACTGTAGTGATACTGCCTCGGAAACCCAAGGAGGGGTCACTATGAGTCGAGGCTGACTCGATGGCACCTAACAACAACAACAGAGTTTCCTGTTATGTTTTGTTAGTACAGACTTGATGTAAGTAACAAAAGAAAGTAGGAGCTCACATCAGCATCATCCCCAAACTTAGAAGTTGTGATTATGTTCATTCAATGCCACATAAGTTAGTACACAGGACAATTCTTAAAGCTAATTTTGTCAAAATGATGGTACTTGTCAAATGGTCAATCTGATTTCGATAATATCTAACTAAACTAAATTCTAATAATTTCTGTTCCCAACTACATCAGTAATTTCTGAGTTTTATCTAAGAGTTTGCAATCCATGCCACATTAGTTTCCAGGGAAGAGTGGGGAAGAAATGAAGTCACGAACAGGGAATACATTAAGAAGGGTAATGTTAGTAGGCATTGATAATAAAGGCAGATTTTTAAGAGGTTCTTAAGAAAAATTTATAATACTCATCATTGCCATCATCAACATATTTATAACACATAAAATAAGAAAGATATTGCAAACACAGGTAATACAGGAAGATGTATTAAGTATAGTAGTTATATTTTAAAAGTCCAGAGGGGGAGCTCTGGTAGCATAGTGCCTAACGCACTTGACTGCTAACCAGGAGGCTAGCAGTTCAAACCCACCAGCCACTCCTCGGAAGGAAGATGGGGCAATCTACTATCCATAGTGATACTGCCTCGGAAACCCAAGGAGGGGTCTCTATGAGTCGGGGCTGACTCAATGGCACATAACAACAACAATATAATATAGAGGCCATATATTATGTGCCAAAAAAGATTAATGATCATAAAAAGAACATGTTTTATATCCTAAGTGAATGGTATGAAGAGCTGATGCTTGTAAGAAGTTTGTAATAGGGAAATGGTCATTAGGAACTGGGCAGTCAGATAAGGTCTTAGAGCAGAGCTTGGCTATATCCAAACACCAATAATGAGGTACACATTCTTTCCTATGTTTACTTTATACCCAAAATAGTGAGTAGACTAGATAATGAGAGTAAGCTGAAAAAATGAGTTAAAGTAACTTACACAATAATTGGGCTGAAATCACTAAAATGATGAATAACCAAAATGAAGAATAGCAAGCTAGTCTTATTTACAATGTCTAAGAACATGTAACTCTCTCTGATCCAAACTGGTTTTGGTACCCAAATTAACTAAGCTTATATGCAAGGCTTGACAGAAGATATTCTCCTAGGTAGGCTATTGAGTCCTATATCTAGGATGGACTATCCAGCATAAAGAAGAATTCTGCCCAGCAGCTGAGATGAATAGAAATCAGTGTTGAGGGTAGAGGGTGATATGTGGCTGGGCCTCAGGTAAGGGTAGGGTTACAATCCAGTGAGGGAGAGAAAAAAGTGAACAATCTTCACTCATACAGACTACATGGATTGCCACAACAAAATGCAAGTTCTCGTCTTAAACTTACTAGATGTTGGTTAGTCCACTAACTCTCATCAGTTAGTGACTGAGACCAGATTTGGTTTCCATTTGTACAAGAGCTCTGTCTGTCTCCAAACTCAATGTTTCACTGGTCTATTGTACCTCCCAGAGAGAAGGCTTGGAGTAGAGAAGGTCTGACTGTGTAAGTGTTGTCCATGTAGGACTATTCCGCATTAATTCAATGAATTGGCATTGAGATGCCCACTCAGCATTAAGCAACAGGTAAGAGGTGGGGAAAGGCTATCTGAAACTTTGCTCCTTCACTGTTGGATGTGACTTTTTAGTTTGTGGCCCACATAACTCTGCAGGTAGTCCAAAGCAGCAATTTTATAGTTTGATATCTCATAATAAAAATCATATTGATTCTGCAGGACTGATGCCAATTCTACAGATTAATCCCCACCAGCAGGATTTCAATTTTATTGGGAAATTATTTAAGACAGTGCTAATTAAATACACACGTGCATACACACATTTATATTGCAAATGGATCATAGCATTTCTTGTAATGGGCAAAATCGCATTTCTAAGACATTCCCAACGTGATTAAACTCTTCCTTTCCTAACTCCTTTCCACTCAGCCTACCTATGGAGATTGTGTTGCTTTTTTTTTTTTGTTAAATGCATGTTAGATAACTGTAGAATACAGTGGATCAGCAATTTTTAGCCCACAGAGCTCAAGAGCCACTTAAGCAGTGAATAACACAAGGAGTGTTATGGAATGAGATTCCTTTAAAACAGCTATGCCACAGCCCAGACCAATTATTGAGAGCCAAGACTGCATACGTAACCCAGGAAGAAAATGAAGCCAGCTTTCCTTGCCTTCAGACGTGTGATTTCTGAGCTATTAATCTTTTATGGTGGCATGAAACTTTTAATTCTCTTCATCATATATCCCATTTAATTTTCACCACCTCAGAGGTGGATTGGGCATATATAATATCTCTATTCTCAAGATAAGGAAACTGGTGCCAAGAGATTAAAAAATATGTTCTACATTTCATCTTGATGATGATGAAACAAAAAGAACAATATAAATCTATCTCAAATTCACATTTTTCCTATTTCATGACACTACCCGATGAGTTGTCCCAAATACGTTGAGATCAAAATTTATTGGTTAGATAACATGTCAAGTTTTGACTGTTTCTTATTTCACAAATCAAAAGGTACATATAACCAAAATTTTATTATAACTTTTACATAGTAAATTTCTTCTTTTTTTTTTTTCCATTCAAGAAAATCTTAACATTTATTTACATGGAGATTATTAGGAGAAATATGGTTTAGAACTCATAGCTTTGAGATAATTTCTTTCACTCATAAAGCATTCTCAGTCATCTGGACTTAAATACTACTAAATACAGGAATCTCTGTAACAGCATCTCTATGAGTCAATGTGCTGAGTTTGGGAGATGGAAGTTAGTGAATGGAAATTTCCATGAGACTTGATGCCTTTCTTTAGGAGCTCTGGTGGTGTAGTGCCTAAGGAATTTGACTGCTAATCAGAAGGCTGGAGGTTCAAACCCAACAGCCACACCTCAGAAGGAGGATTGGACAATCAACTTCCATAGGGATATCACCTTGGAAACCCAAGAAGGGATCATTATGAGTCAGATCTAATTCGATGGCAGTAAATTTAGTTTTTTTGGTTTTGATGTCTTTACTCAAGGGATTTGAAATGAACACTGATATCTGTGAACCAGTTAGGGAGCATTCTGCTATTCACACAAACAATAACAGCATAAACTGATAATGTAAGTATTGATGGAATATAAAGGTCCAGAATGATCAGAATTAGGTGAGATTAATTTATAATGATGTTTTATGGAAAGAAATATTTGAGCCATAATTTCCAGCGACCCCTTGGAAGGAAGGTTGGTCAATCTACTTCCATAGTGATACCACCTTGGAAACCCAAGGAGGGATCTCTATGAGCCAGGTCCTACTCGATGGTACATAATAACAACAATAAGAATTTTTAAAAATATATACAAGATTTCTATTTCCAGCATGATGTGTGTAAAATTCTGAGCCAAATTTATAAGACATGTGTACCAGTGACGTTAAGGCTATAGAATATAGTAGGTACAAGAAATGACATTTAGAAAAAATTATAAAAATGAGAAAACAATGTATTTGTTGATTGTTCCACATTGGTCAGAGTACGAGATTTAGTTGGCAACGAGATTATAATACATATGGTTTGAAAAATGCTGTACTGGAGGAATACTTGCATTTTAAATGGCAGACTGAGTTGTATTACTTTATTTTACATTTGTTCAATAAAAGTTTTTGAGTGTTTACACTGTGCCAGGCAATGCACTCAGTATATTTTGGAAGATAATAGAGATCCATTTATATACAGAGATTGATTGTGAAGGTGGACCAAACATGGGGCCCTGCCCCGTGCTGCCCACTCTGTGATCCTTGCTATACTTGAGCGCATCACTGCAGCCACTGTGTCAATCCATTTCCCTGATGGCCTTCCTCTCTTTCATCGACCCTCCACCTTACCAAGCATGACATCCTTCTCCAGGGAACAGTCTCTTCTGATAACATAACCAAACTAGTTTGCATACCAAGGGACTAAGAAGAGAGAAAATTATTTATTGCAAAGCGGCAATGCAAGGAGACAGGGGTCAGTACCCAAATCTGACTCCCTGAGTGGAGGTTGAGATACAGTTTTTGTAAAGTTCAGGACATGGGCTAATACATATTCATAAAAATTTCAGGAATTTGGGCGTCAAGTAACCGGGGATTGGCTGAGGCTTCCTTCAATTGGGTTTAAAAGGACAGTCAATTTTTAATGCAGTGCACTTGTGTACTGGATGAGTCACACTGACTTCCTGTTGTCAGGTGATTGGGACTTGGGCAGGGGGGAAGATGTCAGTTCCGAGCAACCTTGTTCCCATTTGCCTCACTGCGCAGGTCCGTGGGCCAAAGTTGATTTCAAGTTGTTTTCTGAGAAACAACTTTAAGAAAATTCATTAACGTACCTATTCACCTGTTTCCTGGAAGATGGGGCAATCTACTTCTGCAGTGATACTGCCTCGGAAACCCAAGTAGGGGTCGCTATGAGTCGGTCCGACTCCACGGCACATAACAACAACAACAACATCACCTGTTTCCAGCTATGGTAGAGGATAACAAGGGAGAGGATGTTGAATTGCACTTCAATTCAGTTCAGCTATTAAGGAACTGAGTTACTGCCTCAAACTTAGGTAACAGACAGGATGCAGACTGAGCTTTGATTCATGAGTTAGCATGTCCACCCATCTGTCTTAACCAAGGAGGGAATAGTAATGGATAGGATGGAGAATTGGGCTTCAATTCAGCTCAGCTCTTAAGGAATTGAGTTATCATGTTTACTTCTCTGCCTCAAACCAAGGTAACGGACAGGTTGGAGACTGAACTTTGATTCTACTCAACTTCTATTGCTTCAAAACAACAGATGTTCTGTTTATTAGCTTGCTTGTTTTGCCTTATTCCAAATTTAATTGAGAACGTAGTAAGTAGAAGCTTTCTTCACAATATAGAATAGAGTAAATAATTTAGGGCCCTTAAGAAAAGCAGTAGGTAGTCATTCATATTTGTTTATTCCTTGCTTCAAAGCCTCAATAAACACCAGAGTCACAGTCTACATGTTTTTCCTGCCATTAATGTCACATATTTATCCTTTATTATAATGATCAAAAAGGTTGTATTGGTACAAGATTTTTCTGAAGCATTTTAGAAGGAATTTGGCACTTGGTGAGAGCTTGCATTAAAATTCGGAAAAAAACCCGGGGACCAGATTTTTGCGAAATTCCGGCACCACAATGTCTACACCGAAATACAGAAAGTGTCTGATTGTATTCACACTTGATGGCAGTGTTCTGCAGCAAATCCAGGGGAAATGCTCAGACATATCCTAGCAGCCTGAATTCAGATTTATTGGGAAGCCAGGCTCCATTTGAATGTGCACATTATTCTTATTGAGAGTCATCAACGCTTTGTCAAATTCTACAAATGTCTTTTAAATGACCATTAAAGTAAAAAGACAGTGAAATGTGGGAACCAAGCCTTAATGCACTCATAATAATTTTCACCCCTAAATCTGAGTTCCCAAATCATCAAGCCATAGAAAAAGGACAATTAGCATGCACAATAAAAAGGAATGACAGCAGCCACAAGGCCTTCCCTTGGATCCTTGGTCACTGTTGACATTTATGCTCTTGAGATAAACTGTCAGGCTGACAGCAGGAATGAGAGGTTAGAGACATTTTTTTTATTTGCTTTGTAATTGTGTCATGGTAGAAACCCAAATCTTTTAAAGGAGAGAGTTTTCAAGAAGGAAAAAAGATCTGAGGATGAGTATTAAGATATATACCTTAATTGCCTAAGTTATATAGAGATATTTAAGTATAAAAGGTGTAGGTTTGGTGTCTCTTTTACATACACAGCATGCTTGTATTTGTGTACATGCTTGCATGTGCATGTGTGTGTACAAGGACATTGAATTCACCCACATGTTTATGTCTAGATATAATGGTTGGAAGTACATCAACAACCATTCAAATTTGCATCTGAGCTGTTCAAGATTGTAGATAATTAAACATTTGTAGTCGCGTTGGGAAGCAGAATCAATGGTAAACTTTCCAGTAAAATTTTTATCTATTCAGTTTTAACATTTCTCAGCTTCAGATGGAATTGTTGCTTAGCACATTTATTATATGTCTTCCTCAGATGCATGAGGTGCTTAAATTTAGCTACCATTATTATACAACTATAGTATCAGGTAAGCCCTTCTCCTCAATCAAGGCAAAAGTTATAAAGAAGTCCATGTAGTATGAAACAATATGTTAATTTCCCAAAATCAGGTCAATTAGATTTATATAACCCACAAACTATTCAGTAAATACTGACAGATAAAAGTGATAGGACTGGCCCCTTGTACACCAGCTATTTTTGCTCTCTGTTACAACCACTCTAAAACTCAGCCAATCATTTAATCTTCAAGGGCCACTAATCATAAGAGAGCCAGGTGAAAGTGTATGGGGAAAAACAATCACTATTCCTTAAGCTAGAATTTAAAAAGTCATTAATAATACTGATGGCTAACATTCATGAAGGGTCTTGTATATTCTAAGGCATATTTTCACCTCTTTATCTAACTCTCTCTCTTGAAACATCCCTGTGAAAAAAATATGGCAAGATTTGTAGTAATTCTTGTTCTGTAGATGCTGTTGTTGTTAGGTGCTGTTGAGTCGTCTCCGACCCATAGTGACCCTACATGCAGCAGAATGAAACATTGCCCAGTCCAGCACCCACTCTGTCATCCTTGCTGTCCTTGAGCCCATCGCTGCAGCCACTGAGCATGGCATCCTTCTCCAGGGAATGGTCCCTTCTTATAACATGACTAAAGTAAGTGAGATGAAGTCTGGCCATTCTCACTCCCAAGGAGCATTCCAGCTGCACTTCCTCCAGGACAGATTTGTTAGTTCTTTTAGCACTCTATGGTACTTTCAGAATTTTACACCAGCACCACAACTCTAAAGGATCAATTCTTCTTCAGCCTTCCTTATCCATTGTCCAGCTCTCACGTGTACATGAGGAGATTGAAAATATCATGGCTTGTGTCAGGCACACCTTAGTCCTCAAGGAGACATCTTTGGTCTTCAGTACTTGAAAGATGTTCTTTGCAGCTGACTTACCCAGGCTACATGTCGTCTAATGTCCTGACTGCTGCTTCCATTGGCCTCGATTATAAAACCAAGCAATGTGAAGTCTTTGACAACTTCAAACTTTTCTCCATTTATCATGATGCTGCTTATAGGTCCAGTTGTGAGGATTTTTGTTTTCTTTATATTGAGATGTAATTCATACTGCAGACTGAATTCTTCAATCTTCATCAGTAAGTGCCTCAAGTTATCCTCACTTTCACCAAGCAAAGTTGTGTCATCAGCATATCGCAGGTTGTTAAAGATTCTTCCACCAATCTTGATGCCATGGTCTTCTTTATATAGTCCAGTTTCTCAGATTATTTGCTTGGCATACATATTGAATAAGTATGGGGAAAGGATACAACCCTGAAATACTCCCTTCTTGATTTTAAACCATGCAGTTTCCCCTTGTTCTGTTAGAACAACAGCCTCCTGGTCCACGTACAGTTTCCTCATGAGCACAATCAAGTGTTCTGGAATTCCCATTCTTCTCAATGCTATCCACAATTTGTTGTGACACATGCAATCAAATGTGTTTGCATAGTCAATAAAACACAAATAAACATCTTTCTGATATTCTTTGCTTTGAGCCAAGATTCATCTGACATCAGGAATGATATCTCTTGTTCCACATCCTCTTCTGAATCCAGCTTGCATCTCTGGAAGTTCTCTGTCAATATACTGCTGCAACTGCCTTTGAACTATCTTCAGTAAAATTTTACTTGTGTGCGATATTAGTGACATTGTTTGATAATTTCCACATTCTGTAGGATCACCTTTCTTTGTAATAGGTACAAATATTGATCTCTTCCAGTTAGTTGACCAGGTAGCTGTCTTCCAAATTTCTTGGCATAACTGAGTGAGTGCCTCCAGTGTGGCATCCATTTATTGAAATATCTCAACTGGAATTCCGTCAAATTTTGAAGACTTGTTCTTCACCAATTCCTTCAAGGCAGCTTCGACTTCTTCCTTCAATACCATTGGTTCTTGAACATATGCCACCTCCTGCAATGGATGAAGATCGACCAGTTCTTTTTGGTAGAGTGACTCTGTGTATTCCTTCCATCTTCTTTTGATGCTTTCTGCATCATTCAATATTTTTCCCACAGGATCTTTCAATATTGCAATTCAAGGCTTCATTTTTTTCCTCAGTTCTTTCAGCTTGAGAAATGCTGAGTATGTTCTTCCCTTTTGGTTTACTAACTCCAAGTCTTTGCACATTTCATTATAGTAATCGGTTTTGTCTGCTGGAGCTGCTCCTTGAAATCTTCTATTCAGCTCTTTTATCATTTTTTCCATTTGTTTTAGCTACTCTCTGCTCCAGGGCAACTTTCAGAGTCTCTTCTGACATCCATTTTGGTCTTTTCTTCTTTTCTCATCTTTTAATGACCTCTTGCTTTCTTCATGGATGATGTTCTTGATGTCATCCCACAATTCTTCTGGTTTTCAGTCATTGGTGTTTAATGCATCAAGTCTATTCTTTAGATGGTTTCTAAATTTGGGAAGGATAGATTCAAGGTAATAGTTTGGCTCTCAAGGATTTGTTTTACTTGTCTTCAACTTCAAGTTGAATGTGCATATGAGCAGTTGATGGTCTTTTCCACAATCAGCTCCTGGCATTGTTTTGGCTGAAGATATTGAGCTTTCCATCACCTTTTGCCACAGATGAAGTCAATTTGTTTCTGTGCACTCCATCTGGCAAAGTCTGCATATATAGCTGCCATTTGTGTTGTGGAAAAAAGGAATTTGCAATGAATAAGTCATTAGTCTTGCAAAATTCTATCATGCAATCTCCAGCATTATTTCTGTCACCAAGGCCAAGTTTTCCAAATACCAGTGATTCTTCTTTGTTTCCAACTTTTGTATCCCAGTCACCAGTGATAATTAACGCATCTTGATGACATGTTCGTCAATTTCAGACTGCAAAATTTGATAAAAATCTTCAATTTCTTCATCTTTGGCTTTAGCTTTGGTGGTTGGTACATAAACTCAAACAATCTTATATTAACTGGTCTTCCTTATAGGAGTGTGGATATTATCCTATCACTGACAGCATTGTTCTTCAGGACAGATCTTGAAACATTCTTTGTGATAATGAATGTCACACCATTCCTCTTCAAACCGTCATTCCTGGCATAGTATATCTTATAGTTGTCTGATTCAAAATGGCCAAAACGGGTTCATTTCAGCTCACTAATGCCTAGGATAACAATCTTTTTGCATTCCATTGCATTTTTGACAACTTTCAATTTTCCTAGATTCATACTTCATACATTCTATATTGTGATTATTAATGGGTGTTTACAGGTGTTTCTCCTCAACTTGAGTCATGCCACATCAGCAAATGGAGGTCCCTAAAGCTTTACTTTAACCATATCAGTAAGTTCTACTCTGATGATGCAGCTCTTTCCCAGTTGTATTTTGAGAGCCTTCTAACCTAAGGGGCTCATCCTCCAGCACTGTATCAGACAATGTTTCCGGACTATTCATAAAGTTGCGCAGTGATATATCAGATAGTGTTTCACTCCTATTCATAAGGTTTTCCCTGGCCAATTCTTTGAGAATTGGGTGGCCTCTTCCTTCTTCCTAGTCTGTCTTTGTAAGTTGCATTGAAACCTGTGTACCATGTGCAACCCTACTGGAGTGTGAAACACCAGTGGCACAGCCTCAAGCCTCACAGCAACATGCAAGCCACCACAGTACAACAAACTGGCAGACAAATTTGTCTCCCTTAGCTGTTGGAAACCTTTCTGCACTCCCCTTAGCTGGATCCCTGCTGCTGTAGCTCTCAGTCAGTCTCGTCACCCAGCTTTTCTTTCTCCCCATTCTGTAGATGGGGAAATGAAAATAAAATGTATTAAACTAATGTATTGAAAAACTGGCAAAAGGGATGGTTAAGAATTGAATTAATGTCTTCTGATATTTTTAGGAGTATTGTTTCAATGCTGTAATAAAACAATACGGTCAATTTGTTACAAATTCAACATATTCATTAAAAATAATACATCATAACATCTGTGAGTTTATCCCTAGGGAAAATTTAAAAAATTGCCCTTATATAATGGTGGTCTCCCTATGACTTGGATGACTAAACTCCACTCATATCTAGTTTGCGTTCTGAGCTTACTCTCCATTGAAAATTGATCCATAAGTTAGAAGACTTGTAGGTTTTGTTTATCATATCTGTATGACTTTATTTGACATGTAGTCAAATTCATGGGACCAAATTCACGGGAGTTTGTGGTTCATATTTGTATCCATAAGGTCCAATTTACAATATTTTCTCAGGATATATTTTCATGTTAAATATCCAATCAAAATATAAGCATGGAGAAGCCCAAATCTTTACTGTTGTAGTAAATATAATTAACATTACCACCCAGAATTTAATGTTATTGTATTTATTAAAACTATTTTTTTTCTTATTATTGTTTCTAAGTAGAGTGATTGTTTACTATTGCAATTACTTGAAGAAAGTAATCTTCAAGTAATGAAGAAGTAGGTATCTAATGATTTAGTATCTGATTTGTGGCAAAGCCAAGGTTGAAATCAATAATTCTATTAGAAATCTCATGTTTTCTGAGTCCTTAACAGAGTTTTCTCCAAATCCTGTTTCCAAACTAAGAGATGCAACTGTTATCTTCCCAGCCATGACCACAGTCTAACCATATATGGCTAGAAGTAATTCATTATCAGCTGCTGTTGTCAAAGCTGACTTTCACTTCAAGAGAGTATGGAAGAATGCAAGGTGAGAAGAAAGCCAAGAAATATTGTCATAAATAGATTCATTCAAAAGATCAGGAAACTTTATTGACTGGAAATTGAGTACTAGGCTCCATGCTTGACATTTAGAAGTCAAAACAAGTAAGATATCCCCTTGCCCTAATCCCCATGTCCCTAAAGTCAGAGCCTTCTGATCCTAGCTGCCTAACTGTTTCTAATTTTCATACTTAAATATATATAAATTAATTTCCACTAAAGTGATTCAGGCATTAAAAAAAGGAGATAAGTTGGGAGAAAGGATGTTTCTAGAAAATAGAGGCCAGTCTCCTCTTCAGCTCACCTGATAAAAATCCCATGGGTACAAAGAAAAAAAAAAGAAAAATTTTCACAAAAATCCAGTCACATCCCTAATATTTGTGGGTCTGAAGGCAAGGGTGCAAATGGAGAAATTTAGTTCAAATCCTTCTTTCCCTATTAACTCATTTTGTTCCCCACTTCAAATAATCTTGGCCTATAGTTATGCCAAGCCCTTCCTCTCCACCCACAATCAACATCCACAGTTGTTGTTCCACATGAGATAGATAGTTTTCCCTGAAGAGAACTTTCTAAGGAAGATGCCCATGTAGATTCTGAATGTGGGCTCAGGGCTCTTAGGAAAGCTAATATAAACATGATCTAAAAGAGGGAGGCATGGGCTCCAGGAAGTAAATTCCCTTGGCTGTAAGGGCTTTTTACTCTATGGAAAAAGTCATGACCAGAGAAGGACCAGCTCCGAGCCCTCTGAAGATCAGCACCCAGAGCAAAGTTCTGTGCCCCAAGTCTTAGTATAGTACTAGTCTGGCCTATTCTTACACAAATTATAATTAGACAAAATTTATTCCTAAAATGTTTACCTTGTGTATAACTGGTATTTGGCCAAACCACTGGGAACCATAGCCTAGCTAAGTTCACACAGAAAATTAACTATCATAGCTAGGTATTGATTGAATGGACCTTCATAGTATCTACCTCAGTTGTTCCCTCATTTTCCTCTCTGGATGCTTTTTATGTCCATATATACTTAATTATTCTTAAGAAGTAAAGTGTATCATTATTTGTAAACTTCCTGGTTGAAGTCTTTCCTAATGTCTACCTTGAGCATTGTGCTCTTTTAAAGAACTATCTACCTGGGATCAAAATGACAACAGCATTCAAAATGTTAGATAGGAAGCTTAGGAGTAGTGAGTTTATGTTAATTGTTGAGGAATAATTATGAAAAAGAGGATGATAATGGTTGAACAACTTGACAAATGCATTCAATGTCCATGTAGAAATTGTTGAATTGGTGTATGATTTACTGTGTATATTTTAAAAAAATAATAAAAAAAATAAATTACTTTTCAAAAAGGAGAAGAAGAAAAACAAAACAACAAAAAACATAAAGGGAGTCAAATCCATAAATCTTGTGGTTGTTGAAACATAGTCAAGGTTAAAGAAAAAGTGAAAATATATTTATATTGAACTAGATTTTAAAAATCTAGAAAACGACCACAGGACAGAGAGTGAGAGTTAGGGTAAGACCAAGACATATGAGAATATTCACAAAGTTTCTATTAAATTAGTGAAAGATATAGATATTAAACTTTGAAAAGTAAGAATGAAATTTAAAGGAACATAAAACAAGTCCAACTAACAGACATAACAAATAAAAATGGTAGAAAAAGATCAGACAATTAAAAATTGCAATGAATAAAAATAGAATAAACTTACCTATTTAAAAAAAATAAAATAAAATGGAGAGTTCCAGCAAGATGGTGGACTAGGCAGAAAGACTGCACAGACCCTCTTCAACAAAGAA
>NW_006921748.1:7285789-7291875 GCF_000298275.1 Orycteropus afer afer
CAAATACTGAAAGGAGAAAGGAAAAGAAAAAGAAAAAAAATAAAACCCAATATCAGGAAAAATACTATTCAAAATAATGCTGATATTCATATATCAATGCGATAGTTAATTATATGTGTCAATTCAGCTGTGCTATATTACCTAATTTTTTGGTCAAACACTAGTCCAACCGTTGTTATGAATTAGTTGTTGTTGCTGTTTGGATATGGCAAGTTAGTTCCAACTCATAATGACCCTATATACAACAAAACGATGCACTGCTCTCTTCTGCATCATCCTCACAATCCTGGCTATGTTTGAGCCCATTGTTGCAGCCACTGTTGAAGGTGGATACATCTCGTTGAGGGTCTTCCTGTTTTTAGCTGACCCATTTCTTTACTAAGCATGATATACTTCTCCAAGGACTGTTGCTGTTGTTATGTGCCGTCGAGTCGGACTCGACTCATAATGACCCATCCTTGGGTTTCCGAGGCAGTATCACTTCGGAAGTAGATTGCCCCATCTTCCTTCCAAGGAGTGGCTGGTGGGTCCCTCCTAAAAACACATGCAAAGTACGTGAGGCAAAGTGTTGCCATCCTTGATTCTAAGAGGAACTTCCTGTACTTCCTCCAAGACAGATTTGTTCATTCTTCTGGCCGTCCGTGGTATATTCGATATTCTTCACGAGCACCACAACTCAAATGCGTAAATTCTTCTCCAGTCTTCCTTACTCAATGTCCAGCTTTTACATGCCTATGAGTTGATTAAAAATGCCACGGCTTGAGTTAGGCACGTATCAGTCCTCAAAGTGACAACTTGCCTCATTAACCTTGTCAAGAAAGCTTTTGCAGCAGATTTGCCCAATATAATATGTCATTTGATTTCTTGATTGCTTCTTCCATGGTTGTTGTTCGTGGATCCAAGTAAAATGAAATCCTTGACCACTTCAATATTTTTGGTTTATCATGTTGTTGCCTATTTATGGAGGATTTTTTTTTAAATGATGACATGTAACCCATACTGAAGACTGTAGTCTTTGATCTTCATCGGTAAATGCTTCAAGTCTCTCTTTCAGTTTGCAAAGTTGTGGCCTCCGCATGTGGCAGATTGTTAACAAATATTCCTCTAATCCTGATGTCTTGCTCTTCATATGATCCAGCTTCTCAGGTTATTGCTTAGCATACAGATTGAGGGAGTATAGTCAAAGGATACAATCCTGATATATACCTGTCCTAATTTTAAGCCATATCTCTTTTGTTCTATTTGAATGACTGCCTCTTAGTCTATGTACAGGTTCTATATAAGCAAAATTAAGTGTTCTGTAATTCCCATATTTCACACTGTTATCCATAATTCAGTTTTGATCCACATAGTCATATGCCTTTGCATAGTGAAGAAAACACAGGTAAACATCTTTCTGGTATTCTCTGCTTTCAGCCAAAATCCATCAAAAATCAACAAAGATATCCTTTATTCCCCATCCTCTTTTTAATTCTTCTTGAAATTCTGCAAATCCCTGCCAATGTACTGCTGCAATCATTTTTGGACTATGTTCAGTAAAATTTTACTTGTGTGTAATATTAGTGATATTGTTTGATAATTTTCTCATACTGTTAAGTGCTTTTCTTCAGAATGGGCACAAATACAGATTTATCCAATTGGTTGGCCAGGTAGCTGTGTTTCAAATTTCTTGGTACAGACAAGTGAGCCCTTGCATTGCATCCATTTGTTGAAGATTTTCAGTTCGTATTCTTTCAGTTCCTGAAACTTCATTTTTTTGCCAATATGTTCAGTGCAATGTGGACTTCTTCCTTCAATACTATCACTTCTTGATCATATGCTACCTCTGAAATTGTTGAACGTTGACAAATTCTTTATGGTGCAG
Source organism: Orycteropus afer afer (assembly GCF_000298275.1). NCBI lineage: Eukaryota > Metazoa > Chordata > Mammalia > Tubulidentata > Orycteropodidae > Orycteropus > Orycteropus afer. The sequence continues at coordinate 7,287,654 of NW_006921748.1, forward strand.
TGACTCTGTGTATTCTGTCTTTTTTTTAAAAAAAAAAAAAAAAAACAACTTTTTCTTGTGATTTGGGTAAAATTTTACAGGGCAAACTGATTTTCCATTCAACAATTTGTACACATTTTGCTTTGTGACATAGGTTACTATCTCTACAATGTAACGGCACTCTTCCCATTTCTCGTTAAACTTTCACTTAGTCATTCTCTCCAATCCTTTCCTAACTTCTGACCTTTCTCCCTGGACAAATGGAGCCCTTTTTTTTTCATATGGTTAGTTTTTCTGATGAATGGGTACGTCCCTGATATTACTGTTTATTTTATAGTCCTGTCTATGCTTTGCCTGAAAGTTAAGACACAGGAGTGATTCAGTTCTAGGCTTGAAGTGTGTCTAAAGGCCATATTCTCAGAAGTTTCACCAGGCTCTATCAGACCAGTAAGACTTGTCTTTTTTTTTTTTTTTTTTTTTTAAATATAATTCTGAGTTTTGTTCCAACTTTTTCTCCCACTCTATCTGCGACTTCCGATTGTGATCCCTTTCAGAGCGGTCAACAGTGGTAGCTAGACTCCATCTCATTTTTCTTGTCTCAGGGTTGTCTATCTTCTCTTGATGGTGCCTACATCATTCAATGTTTGGCTCATAGAATCTTTCAATATTGCAATTCTAAGCTTAAATAATTTCTTCATTACTCGAGAACTAAGGCCAAACATTCTCTTCTCTTTTGGTTTTCTAACTCCAGATCTTTGCACATTTCATTATAGTACTTTACTTTGTCTTCTTGAGTCACCCTTTGAAAACTTCATTTCAGCTCTTTTACTTTGTCATTTCTTCCATTTACATTAGCTACTTTTGTTCAAAAGCAAGTTGCAGAGTCTCTTGTGACATTAATTTTGGTTTTCTTCTTTCTTCCTTGTCTTTTTACTGACATTTTGCTTTCTTCGTATGATGTCCTTGAGTCATACCACAAGTTGTCTAATCTTCAGTCATTAGTGTTCGATGTGTCAAATCTATTCTTGAGATGGTTTCTAAATGCAGATGGGATATAGTCAAGGTCATATTTGGCTCTCACAGACTTGTTTTAATTTTCTTCACCATTATGTTCACCTTGAACTCGCATATGTGTAGTTAATGGTCTGTTCTGCAGTCAGTCCTGTCCTTGTTCTGACCAATAATATTATAGTAAATAATGTGAGGTGTTGCAGCATGTATAAACAAATTGACCAATGGAATTGAATGTTGTTGTCGTTAGGTGCCACCAATTCAGTTTAGACCCAGAGCTTCCCTGTGTACAACAGAATGAAAAATTGCCCTGTCTCGGGCCATCCTCACAATCATTACCACACTTGAGCCCATCACCAAAGCCATTGTGTCATCCATTCGGTTGAGGGTCTTATCCTTTTTCACTGACTCTATTTTACCCATCATGATATTGTTCACCATGGACTGACCCCTTCTGACAATATTCCCAAAGTACAAAGACAAAGTCTGGCCATTTTTGCTTCTAAAGGACATTCTGGCTATATTTTCTTGAAGACAGATTTGTTAGCTCTTCTAGCAATCCATGGAAGAATAGTCAACATTCTTCACCAACATCTCAATTCAAATGCATCAATTCTTCTTATTTATTGTCCAACTCTTATACGTATAACAGGCAATTGAAAATGCCATGGCTTGGGACAGGAACTACTTAGTCTTCAAAGGGATCTCTTTACTCTTTAACACTTTAAAGAGGGCTTTTGCAGCATATTTGCCCATTGCAATACATTCTCTGATTTCTTCATTGCTGCTTCCATGGGGGTTGATTATGGATCGAAGTAAAATGAAATGTTTGACAACTTCAACATTTTCTCTATTTATTGTGATATTGCTTAGTGGTACAGTTGTGAGGGGTTTTAGTTTTCTTCATGTTGAAGTGTAAACCATACTGATGATTGTAGTCTTTGGTTTTCCTCAGTAAGTGCTTCAAGTCTTCTTCATTTTCAGCAAGCAAGATTATGTCATCTGTTTATTGCAGGTTGTTAATGAGTCTTCCTCCAATTCTGATGCCACATTCTTCTTCATATAGTCCAGCTTCTAGGATTATTTGCTCAGCATACAGACTGAATAAGTGCAGTGAAAAGATATAGCCCTGAATCACACCTTTGCTGATTTTAAACCATGCATATCACCTTGTTCTGTTCAAACAACTGCCTCTTGGCCTATGCACAGGTTCTTCATGAGCACAATTAGTTCTTCTGAAATTCCAATTTTTCACAATGTTATCCATAATTTGTTGCAATCCACACAGTTGAATGCCTTTGCATAGTCTACAAAACACAGGTAAACATCTTTCTGGTATTCTTTGCTTTCAGCCAAGATCCATCTGACATCAGCAATGACACCCACCATTCCACACCCTCTTCTGAATCCAGCTTGAATTTCTGACAGTTCCCTGTCTATGTACTGCTACAACTGTTTTGAATTACTTTCACTAAAATTTTACGTGTGTGATATTGATGACATTCTTCAATAATTTCTGTATTCTGTTGGATCACCTTTCTTTGAAATGGGTACAAATACGGATCTCTTGTAGTAGGTTGGCCAGGTAGCTGCCTTATCCATTTTTTGGCACGGATAAGTGCATGTGTCTAGCACTTCATGCATTTGTTGAAACATCTCAATGGGTATTCTGTCAATTACTAGAGCCTTGTTGGTTTCTTAAAAATTTTTATTGTCATTTGGGTGAAAGTTTACAGAGCCAATTCATTTCCCATACAGCAGTTCATATATATTTTGTTTCATGAAATTGACTGCAATTCCATACAATGCAATAGCTCTCTTCCCACGTCCCCCCTGTAGTTACCTCCTCTCTGTATCCTTCCCTCCCAGGAACTTCTGCTCCCAAAGTAATCTCCTTGTGCAAATACTGTCCTTCTGTTCTCCTACAGTTGATCATACTAGAAGTTTGTTAAACACCAGTTTCTTCAGTGCACCTTGGACTTCTTCTTTCAATATCATTGGTTCTTGACCATATGCTATCTTCTGAAATGGTTGAACATTGACTACTTCTTTTGGATATAATGACTCTATATTCCTTCCATCTTTATTTGATGCTTCCTGTATTGCTGAATATTTTTATCACAGAATATTTCAATATTGTAACTCAAGGCTTGAATTTTTTCTTCAACTCCTTCAGCTTTAGAAATATAGAACATGTTCTTCCACTTTTGTTTCTCAACTCCAGATCTTTGCACATTTCCTTATAATAGTTCACTTGGTCCTCTTGAGATGCCCTTTGAAATCTTCTGTTCAGCTCTTTTCTTCATCATTTTATTCACTCACTTCAACTACTATCCTTTCAATAGCAAATTTCAAAGTCTCTTCTCACATCCATTTTGGTCTTTTCTTCCTTCCGTCTGTTAAATGATGTTTTCTTTTCTTCATGTATGATGTCCTTGGTGTCATCCCACATCTCCTCTGATCTTTGGTCACTGGTATTCAATGAAAAAAAAATATTTTTCACAAGGTCTCTAAATTCAGGTGGAATATACTCACAGCAATAGTTTGGCTCTCATATATGTTTTAATGTTCTTCAGCTTCAGCTTGCATATGAGCAACTGATGCTTCATTCCACAGTTGGTCTCTGGCCTTGTTCTGACTGATAATATTGAGCTTCTCCACTTCTATTTCCACCGATGAAGTCATTTTGATTTCCATGTAATCCATCTTGTGAAGTCCATGTGTTTAGTCTGCATTTATGCTGATGAAATAAGGTATTTGCAACAAATAAGTCATTGGTCATGCAAAATTCTACGTGCAACCTCTGGTATCACTGTTACCAAGGCAGTATTTCCCAACTACCAATTCTGCTTCTTTGTTTCCAACTTTCACATTCCAGTCACCAATAATTATCAATGCATCTTGATTGCATGTTTGGTCAATTGCAGACTGCAGAAGTTGGTAATTATGTGGAAATTATCGAACAATATCATTAATATCACACGAAAGTGAGATCTTACTGAAAATAATTCAAAACCGTTGCAGCAGTATATTGACAGAGAACTTCCAGAGGTGCAAGCTGGATTCAGAAGAGGATTTTGAACAAGGGATCTGCTGTCAGATGGATCTTGGCTCAAGGCAAAGAATAACAGAAAGATGTTTACTTGTGCTTTATTGACTATGCAAAGGCATTTGATTGTGTGGATCATGACAAATTATGGATAACATTGAGAAGAACGGGAATTCCCGAGCA
>NW_006921748.1:7293076-7293789 GCF_000298275.1 Orycteropus afer afer
CTCGGTAGGGTAACAAGGGAACGTGTTCAGTGCAGATCAGTGAGTAAGCACAAGCCCGCCTTGTTTCAGTGCCTATGCTTAATTATTTAATTAAGATATGGCAATTTAGACATTGGAAGACAAAGCAAATGGTAGCATATTATATAGGCATATATCTTAATAAGATTATGTTTATGAGATAGGAAGGTTAAAAAAAGGTCATATTATAATACAGGATGTCAATGTATCTTAAGATTTGAATATCATGTATTATTTATGCTTTAAAATTTCTATAAGACTATATAACCCAAATGTTAATAAAAGCTATTTCTGGGTTGTGATACTGTGGTAGCTTGACTTTCAATTTTATTCTCTGAAATTATTTTTCAAAAAAAGAAAAAGGCATAATAAGAAACTACTTCAGAAAGCACGATTTTTTAAAAATTCCCTCAGAATTGCTTGTTTCTTCTAGATATCTCAGCTTAGTAGGCAGTGCAGGAACACAGTACAAGAGAGAGGCTCTGTTTCCTGTACTGTCCCTCCTTTGCCCTCTACTGACAAAGTCTGGCATTGTGCCAATTGACAAAGGCGCTCCAGTGTAGTAGAAGTGATAACATTTGCTGGAGTTGGTTCAGGAAAGAATGGAAGTCAAATAAGAGAGATTGCTTTTATACATAGGTCTTTGATAGGTATTTTGTAAATGAGTTGATAGATGAATGAAAATATGAGATCAA
>NW_006921748.1:7293889-7299386 GCF_000298275.1 Orycteropus afer afer
GGGAATTCCCGAGCACTTGATTGTACTCATGAGGAACCTGTACCTTGCCAAGGAGGCTGTTGTTCGAATGGAACAAAGGGACACTACATGGTTTAAAATCAGGAAGGGAGTGTGTCAAGGTTGTATACTTTCCCTATACTTATTCAATCTATATGCAGAGCAAATAATCCAAGAAGCTGGACTATATGAAGAAAAACGTGGCATCAGGATTGGAGGAAGAATAATTAACAGTCTGATATATGCTGATGATACAACTTTGCTTGATGAAAGTGAGGATGACTTGAGGCACTTACTGATGAAGATTGAGGAACACAGTCTGCAGTATGAATTACATCTCAATATAAAGAATACAAAAATCCTCACAACTGGACCAATAAGCAGCATCAAGATAAATGGAGAAAAGATTGAGTTTGTCAAAGAATTTACGTTGCTTGGTTCTACAATCAAGGCCGATGGAAGCAGCAGTCAGGACATTAGATGATGTGTAGCACTGGGCAGGTCAGCTGTGAAGGAACTCTTTCAAGTGCTGAGGAGCAAGGATATCTCCTTGAGGACTAAGGTGAGCCTGACGCAAGCTACGATTCACCTTGTATGCATGTGAGAGCTGGGCAATGAATAAGGAAGACTGAAGAAGAGTTGATGCTTTTGAGTTGTGGTGCTGGCAAAGAATGCTGAAGGTACCATGGACAGCCAAAAGAACTAACAGATCTCTCCTGGAGGAAGTGCAACCAAGATGCTCCTTGGAAGCAAGGATAGTCAGACTTCATCTCACCTACTTTGGTCATGTTGTCAGACGGGACCAATCCCTGGAGAAGGATGTCATGCTTGGTAAGGTGGAGGGTCCACGAAGGAGGGGAAGGCCTTCAACGAAATGGATTGACATGGTGGCTGTGACAATGGGCTCAAGTATAGCAAGGATCATGGAGCTGGCACAGGATCAGGCGGTGTTTTGCTCTGGTGTGCGTGGGGTTGCTATGAGTCAGAAATGACTTGACGGCACCTAACAAAAACAACAACAACAGAAGTTGGTAAAAATAAAATCTTCAATTTCTTCCTCTTTGGCTTTAGTGGTTGATATTGTGGTACTGTATCAGAAGTTGCCAGGGATTTCATTTTACTTGGACCCACAGTCAACACCCATGGGAGCGGCAGTCAGGAAATTGGGTGTCATATTGCAATGGGAAAATCTGCTGCAAAAGACCTCTTTAAAGTGTTAAGAAGCAAAGATGTCACTTTCAGATAAAGGTACTGACCTAACCCATGGTATTTTTAATTCCTCATTTGCTTGTGAAAGCTGGACAATAAGTAAGGAAAACTAAAGAACAGTTGATGCCTTTGAATTGTGGTGCTAGTGAAGAATACTGAAAATACCATGGACTTCCAGAAGAATGAACACATCTATCCTGGATGAAGTGCAGCCAGAATGCTCCTTGTAAGTGAGAATGGCCAAACTTTGTCTCACATACTTTAGTCATGTTGTCAGAAGGGATTGTTCCCTGGAGAAGGATATCATGCTTGGTAAAGTAGAGGGTCAGCAAAGAAGGGGAAGACCCTCAACGAGATGGATTGACACAGTGGCTGCCATGATGAGCTCAAGCATAGCAAGGATTGTGAAGATGGTGCAGGTCTGGGCAGTGTTCAGTTTTATTGTACATAGGGTCACTATGAGTTAGAGTGGCCTCAATGGCACCTAACAACAACAAAAACTTATCAGATGATGTTTACCTGCTACTCTTAAGGTTTTCAGTGGTGGGAATTTTTTTGTTTGTTTGTTTTTTGTTTTCTTTTTCTCATAAGTAGACATGGCTACGTCCTTCTTCCTAAACTTTCTTTATCTGGAAACTCCACTGAAACCTGTCCCCATGTGACCCTGCTGGCATTTGAAATACCAGTGACATAGCTTCCACTATCACAGCAACATGCAAGCTACCACAGTACAACAAATTGACAAGTGATTGATGGTAGAATTGAATAAGAGTCACAAAATACTTTCAGATTTACATAGAGCATTGGCATGTGGCTGAAGACATAATTAGATCAGTAGGAAAAGTGGGACTCTTCTACATAATCAAGTTACTTTACCGTTTTTTACAAGAAGAGTCAGTATTCAGGGAAGGTGGCCATACAAAAAAATCACTTTGCTTTGTTGAACTTTGCAGATACTGAGATGTTTATAAATTGAAGGTTTGTGACAACCCTACATGGAGAAAGTGTGTTGGTGCCATTTTTCCAACATTATATGCTTACTTTGTGTCTCTGTGTCACATTTTGGTAATTCTCATAATATTTCAAACTATTTCGTAATGTTATTGCACATTTAATAGACTATATATAGTATAGTGTAATCATAACCTTCATATGCGCTGAGAAACTAAAATATTCATGTGACTCGCTTTGTTGCAATATTCGCTTTATTGAGGTGGTCTGGGACCCAACAAGCAATATCCCCACGGCATGCCTGCATGATTTGCACAGATCTTACTCACCTGGTTGCTAAAAGATCAGTGGTCAAACCTACCAGCCACACACACAGCAAGAGAAAGATGTGGCAGTCTGGTTCTGTACAGATTTACAGCCTTGGAGACCTTATGGTTAGTTCTGCTATGTCTTATACGGTCTCTATGTTTTGGAATTGATTCAGTGGCAATGAGTTTGGGTTTAAGTTCAAGATAATCTAAAATTACTAAGGAAATTGGTAATTTGCCACCACTTTGTAACTCACAATGAGCAATCCATGTTCATGCTAGCCAATATTCAAACTAAATAAATCCTGGTCCAGATTTAACACCCTATTACGAAGCTGTGTTCATTTTTTTTTTTTAAATTTTTTTGGTCGGGGGTGGGGAGAGGGGGTTGTAATTCTCACTGTAAACTAAATACATCTTTCATAACCACCCCAACCTCTATAAAAATAAACTACAACAGCAACAAAAACCCTCTACTTACAAAAATTCATTGTTGCTCATAATGTGATTTCAAATCTTTTTCCTGGCTTTAATCTCTGCATGATAATCTGGATCCAAATTCTCTATGATTAACATACAAATCAAATCCACTTTTCTCTCAAGTGGTACACCCACTTCCATTTCTATGCCTGTGGTTGTATTTTTCCCACTTTATGGAATTACTACTCCAATACTATGCTTATCTAAATCTTCTAGCCCTTGAAGATTAAACTAAGAGACCATAACCTCCTTGAAGTTTTCTTGAATTATGTCAAAATATGATCAACAACTTTTCTGAACTCGGCTATATCTGTAGATTACAAATCACAAATGTGTACTCACAAAGACTTCATTTACAAATAATGTATTTACTCTTTCATGTATATTAGTGGAAGACTAGCTGTTTGGAAAATCCGTAAAATATATTAGATACAACATGTTTTCTGAGTAATTTTGTGTCATCAGTATTTCACTGTTTTCTATATATCTTAAACTTATTTTCCAAAATAAATTGTAATTTATTTAAAAATCAGAGTCAGTTAGTGGCCCGACAATTTAGAGTACCCAGGACAATGTTTTGCCATAAGTAGATGCTCACCAACTGCTCCTGTTTGGCTGATTGATTGTTTCATTAAGTTCAATGTCAGAGTTTGATTGGAAGAGCCACTTTTGTTCACATCTTTAGGGACAAGTAGCAGCAAGTTAACATAAATATATGTACTGGCTTTTCATGGCTAGAGAGGTTTTGTTCACCTGAATCATAAATACTTTGAGTGTTAATACTTGTACATTTCACTTTCCTGAGAGTTCTAACATGAAATTAAATCAATCAGGAGTGCTATTATATGAGGGCAACTCTTTTGAATTACAGAACATCTCTAGAAATATTTTTTGAAAATTTCACCCATCTTCACTGTCATAGTCTTAGGAGAATATTCTCAACAGCAAGTTATTCATTTTAATTTCATGAGTATCATTAAAAAAAAGTTCCTGACAAAGTATTAGATTTTAAAAGCATCATGTTGCAGTAAGATTGACTCATTTACGAGTCAGAATAAAAGGAGGAAACCCAAAGTGAACAAAGCAGGAAGTATAGGCCAGCAAAATCCAATTTCCTCCAGTAAATTACTGTGTGCAGATAATAGCAAACAGGTCATTTAAACAGACCACATGAGTCATTTATACATTGTTCTGATTTAGCAAAATTCATTGCACTGGAGGAACATTCTGATTATTGACACAATTTAGTGTGTGCCATTTATCAAGAACTTACTAGTTTAAGGGAACTAGTTTAAGTTGTCCTTCCCCAATCAGTAATAAGAAGCCATCTTAGCTCAGAGGAAGTTGAACTTAAGAATACCTAAGCTTGCATTTAGACGGCCTCAATCAGTCAGTTAATATATTTCAAAGAGGTTTATAAGCAAATATTTTAGGTTCTGGAGGACAGATCATCTTTCTTGCAACTAATCGATTCTATCATTTTAGTGTGAAATTAGCCACAGGCAACATGTAGCCTAATGGGAGTGGCTGTATTCCAATAAAACTTTATTAAAAATAAATAAATAAATAACAGAATACTTTCGGTCTGTAGTTTTCTAACTTCTGCCTTAGCTCATTACTCAGTCATCTTTGAATTTTGCTTAATCTCTCTGTTGTGGGACATGCTTATAAACGTGAAGTGTAATATGAGCAATTTTTTTTTTTTTTTAATTTAGACTCAATCAGTAAATGTATTACACAAAGTCAGAGTAGCTAGCTTCTGGGTGAACTCTAAAGTGTGACTGAGGATGTGAAAAACGGTTAGAATCTCAAAACCTCTACTGGATCAACTTGGCATACTCTTTGTTATGGGCTGAATTGTGTCTCCCCAAAAGCTATATTGAAGTTCTAACCCCTGTACAAGTGAATGCAACCTTATTTGGGGAAGTAAATTTTTTCTTTGCAGATGTTGTCAGTTCAATTTTTAGATACATCTACAAGCAGCAAAGGAATGCCAATGATTGTCAGAAGAACTAAGACAGTAGGAGAGAGGCATGGAACCAACTTCTTCTTAGACACCTCAGAAGGAATCAATATGCTCAATACCCTGATTTGGACTCTTAGGCCCCGAACCATGAGAAAATAAGCTTTTGTTCTTTATTTTTACCCACTTTGGTATTTTTATATGATAGCCTTAAGAAACTAAGGCAGTGTTCAAAATTTCCATCTTTGGAATCATTTATAAAAATACAAGAATTATTTATATATGTGAGTAGTTTTGCTAACCAGTTAGCTGAAATTAGTTTTCTAATTAATCTACTGATATCCATATTGCAGAGAGAAAGAAGCAAAATTTTGAAAAGATTGGGTCCTAGAACAGATAAGTTTTAAAAGTATTTTGCTGTTTTCTTAAAACTGTAATTTAGGCAAAACAGTGCATTCCTTTAAGGAACATATAAAAACAATTATTTAATTGTTGTTGTTGTTAAGTGCCGTCGAGTCGTTTCTGACTCATAGCGACCCCATGCACAGCAGAACGAAACACTGCCCGATCCCGCACCAGCCCCACAATC
>NW_006921748.1:7303727-7320535 GCF_000298275.1 Orycteropus afer afer
ATTCAATAGAGTAGGAGCAAATTCTTAAAGTAAGAGAAAGTGAGGGACCAAGTACCCTGGGTTGAGTTAGGAGTGAGTCCTTCACAGTATCCAGAGGAAAGGTGAAGTATGAGAGTTCAGATGCAGGTAGATTGGAGGCAAGGCATTTCTTTTCTGGTCTCTTTCTAAGATCTCTGCTAAATCCCCAGAAATTTTTCCTAAACATGGTCTTCTTAAAGAAAGCCAGGGAATTCTCCACACAGATTTTTAAAAGGATCAGGGTACTATCTGCCCTTTTTCCACAATTGGGATTGTCAGATAAAATGAAGGATGTCCAGTTAAATTAGAGTAGATGAATAATGAATGGTTTTTAGAGTAAGTATGTTCCAGATACTGCATGGGATGTAATTATCTAGTTAAAATACATTTAGCTTAAGTCTACATTTGTACTGTTAGTAAAGGAGATGCCCACATTACATGGGACATAAATTTTTAGTATAATTAAATTTTGTATAAAAATTATATTTAATATAATACAATAATTGGGACATACTTATACTATAAATTATTTGTTGTTTCTCTGAAGTTCTAATTTGATTGGGTACCCTGTATTTTTATTTGCTAAATCTGGGAATCTTAACCACAGTCCAAACAGCAAGCGTTTAAGCAATCCTCAGTTATCACTTGTTGGTGTCATTATATGCTGTCCAGTCATCTCCTACTCATAGTGACCTTATGTACAACAGAGCAAAACACTTCCTGGTCCTGTGCCAGCCTCATGATCCTTACTATCCCTGAGTCCATTGCTGCAGCCACTGTGTCAATCCATCTTGTTGACAGACTTTTCCTCTTTCATTGACCCTCCACTTAACCAAGCATGACATTTTTCTCCAGAGAATGGTCCCTTCTGACAACATGACCAAAGTAGGTGAGATGAAGTCCGGCCATTCTCACTTCCAAGGAGCATTTTTGCTGCACTTCTTCCAGGACAAATTCTTAGTTCTTTTAGCAATCCACAGTACTTCCAGCATTCTTTGCCAAGACCACAACTCACAAGTATCAATTTTTCTTTGGTTTTCTTTATTCATTGTCCAGCTCTCACATCTATGAGACATTTGAAAATACCATGACTTAAGTTAGTGCATCTTATTCTTCCAGGGGGAGCTCTGGTAGCATAGTGCCTAAGGGACTTGACTGCTAACCAGAAGGCTGGTAGTTCAAAACCATCAGCCACTCCTTGGAAGGAAAGTTGGGCAATCTACTTCCACAGTGATACTGCCTTGGAAACCCAAGGAGGGGTCCGTATGAGTCAGGTCTGACTCGACGGCACATAACAACAGCAACAACAGTCTTCAAGGAGATATCTTTGCTCTTCAGCACTTGGAAGAGGTCTTTTGCAACAGATTGGCCCAATACAATACATCTTTTGATGTCTTGACTGCTGTTTCTATTGATGTTAACTGTAGAACCAAGTAATATGAAATCTTTGACAACTTCAATCTTTTTTCCATCTATTGTGATGATAATTATTGGTCCAATTGTGAGGAGGATTTTTGTTTTCTTTATATTGAGGTGTAATCCATACTGTAGACTGTAGTTTTCAACAGTAACTGCTCCAAGTCATCTTCACACTCAGCAAACAAAGTTGTTTTGTCTGTGTATCTCAGGTTGTTAATGAGTATTCCTCCAGTCCTGATGCCATGTTCTTCTTCATATAGTCCAGCTTCTCGGGTTATGTGCTCAGCATACAGATTGAATAAGTATGGTGAAATGATACAATCCTGATGCACTCCCTTCCTGATTTTAAACCATGCAGTATCCTCTTGTTCTGTTTGAATTACAGCCTCCTGATCTATGTACATAGGTTAAGACATTTTAGCTGGTAATCAGAAGGTCAGTGGTTCATATCTACCAACTGCTCCATGGGAGGAAGATGAGATGAGCTGCTTATATAAAGATTTACAGCCTTGGAAACTCTATGGAGGCTGCTATGTGTTGGAATTGACTCAATAGCAGTGTTTGGTTTTGGTTTTCCTTTTTTGGGGAGGTAGGTGTTATATGATGAACAAGGCTTCCACCAATAGAAACTGTACTTGAGTGGGTGCACTGTGAAATATTATTTTGGAAATGGAGGATATATCTAAGGTAGTACGTCATATGTTAGTGATGAATGAATTAGGTGGGATTTACAGGAAAATGGCAGATATAGCTTTGGGTAAGAATCTAAGGCTTTTTAGAGTTTAGCTATTCATGAATCTACTCACTTATTTCACATATGCTAAGTAAATACCTACTATGTGCCTGGATTTGTGCTAGAAGCAGAAGTTACAATATGAGTAGGTCACAGTCCATGGACAAGTCAAATGTGTGCTAAGTAAAAAGATGTAGCAAATAGAAAAAAAAAAAAAGGATGCCATTGACATTAGCTTTAAAAAACATCCACTAGCTCTAAAATGTGTGGAAGATTTCTCCAAAGAAAACTATAAATCATTACTGAAAAATATTAAGGTCTAAATTAATTTACATTTTAAATATTATGAAATGGAAGATTGGCTAAAAATATATCATTTCCCCACCAACTGTTCTATATGTCCATTGCAATTCTGATTAAAATCCCAGTTGATATTTTCAGAAACTGACAAGCTTATTCTAAAAATTTATATGGAAATGCAAAATGTCAAGAATAATATAAATAATCTTAGAAAAGAGGGAAAAAATAGAGGATTCATGCTATCAGAGATTATAATTATTGTCCTATAGTAATTAAGACATTATGGGCTTGGTTGAAGAATTGTCAGATAGACAAATGGAATAGCAGAGTCCAGAAGCAACCATACATAAAGCAACTTGATAAATGATTTTTTAAAAAACACCCTATTGCAATTATGGTGGGGGGATGGCCTTTTAAATAAAAGGTACTATGTCAATTTGATATCCATATTTTTTAAAAAAAGTTAATCTTGGATGGCTACCTCATATCAGAAACTCAATTCCAATTTTTGCAAAAAACAAAAACTTCTAAGTTTCCATCTACGGATGAATAGATAAATAAAATGTGATATATCTATATAATGGAATATTGTCAGCCATATAAATGAATGAAATACCGAAAATGCTACAAAACGGATGAACCTTGAAAACATTGTTAATCTAAGTGAAGGAAACCAGAGACAAAAGACGATATATTACAGAATTTCATTTCTATTAAATATCTGTAATAAACAAATCTGTAGAGAAAATAAATAAATAATTAAAGACTGTTTAGCCCTGGAGAGAATGGGAAGATAGGAAGTTGATAGCTGAAGACTATGGGGTTTCTTTTGAGGAGATGAAAATGTTCTCAAGTTGACTGTGGTGATGATTGCACATATATGTAAATCTATGAAAAAGCATTGAATTATAGACTTTAAATATGTTCAATGTATAGTAGGCAAAAGAAAAAAAAAATACATCTAGTTTTAAAAAGTAAAGATTCCACAAAACAGTTAATATAAATGAAAAGTCATATGTCATTGGACTATAGACAAAGATTTTATAAACAAGAAACAAAACACACTTAGCATAAAGGAAAATAAAAATAATAAAAGGCAGTCGCTCTGCTTTAAAACAGGGTTTGAACCAGTTCATTCTGGTTCATTCCAATTCATCTCTCTGCTGAGAATTTGCATTTCCACTCCAGATAAGTTAAATCAGAATCTACCTTTTAACAAAATCCTCATGTTATATTCTTATAGATCCCCAAGTGATTCCTATGTATCCATACACATACATTCGCATGTGAAAATGCACATTCTCAGCTGGGGGTCAAATCAGAATGAACCAGTCTGAAGCCCTGCTTTAAAATTAAACCTGCTTTAAAATTAAGCCCTTCTTGATAAGACACCAACCCTACTCAAACTATTCCAGAAAATAGGAAAGGATGGAATACTCCCAAATTCATTTTATGACACAAGCATAACCCTGATACCAGAACCAGGCAAAGACACCACTAAAAATGAAAACTAGAGATCAATACCCTTCATGAGTATAAATGAAAAAATTTTCAATGAAATCTTAACCAATAAACTCCAAAAACATATCCAAAAATAATACATCATGAACAAGTGGGATTTATGCCAGCTATGCAAGGATGGTTCAACATTAGAAAAACAATTGATGTAAGGCATTACATAAGTAAAGCAAAGGAAAAGAACCACATGATCATATCTATCTATGCAGAAAAGACATTTGATAAAATCCAACATTGATTGCCAATAAAAACTCTCAGAAAAATAAGAATACAAAGGAAATTCCTCACCATGATAAAATGCATATATGCAAAACCACCAGTCAACATTATTCTAAATGGAGAGAGACTAAAAGAATTCCCCTTGTGAACGAGAACCAGACAAGCATGGCTTCAATTACCACTTCTATTCAACATTATATTGGAATCCTAGCCAGGGCAATGGGCAACAAAAGGAAATAAAATGCATCCAAATTGATAAGAAAGAAATAAAATTATTCTTTTTTGCAGATGATATGATCCTTTACATAGAAAACCCAAGAGACTCAGCAAGAAAACTACTGGAACAAATTGAAGGATACGAGATCAACATACAAAAATCATTTGGATTCCTCTACACCAGCAAAGAAATCTGAAAAGGAAATAAGGAAATCAGTATCATTTACTATAGCCACCAAAAGATAAAATACTTGGTAATGAATCTTACCAGGGACACAAAAGACCTATACAAAGAAAACTACAAAACACTACTTCAAGAAACTATAACAAATCTATATAAATGGAGAAACATACCATACTCAGAAATAGGAAGATGAACATTGGAAAAATGTTAATACTACCCACAGCAATCTATACTTTCAATGCAATCCTGGTCCAGATTCCATCAACATCCTTTAAAATAAAAAACCAAACTCCTTGCCGTTGAGTCAAATCCGACTCAAAGCAACCTGTCCTTGGGTTTCCGAGCCAGTATCACTACAGAAGTAGATTGCCCAATCTTTCTTCTGAGGAGTGGCTGGTGGGTTTGAACCTCCAGCCTTCTGGTTAGCAGTCAAATCTTAGGCACTACATCATCAGAGCTCCTTTAAGGACATGGGGAAACCAATCACTAATTTTATATGGAAAGGAAAGAGCTCTCAGAAAAGCAAAGTACTACTGAAAAAGAAAAAAGTAGGCAGTGTCACAATCCCAGATCTTAAAATCTATTATACAGCCATAGTAGTCAAAACAGCCTGGTATTTGTACAGCAACACATATATAGACCAGAGGAGCAGAATTGAGAATTAGAAATAGATCCATTGACCTATGTATGGTCAGCTGATCTTTGACAAAGGGCCAAAATCTATTAAATGAAGACGAGATAGTCTCTTTAACAAAGGTGCTGGCAAAATTGGATATCCATTGAATAATATCCAAAATGAAACAAAATCTATATCTCACACCATACATAAACACTAACTCCAGATGGATCAAATTAAATGTAAAACCTAAAACTAGAAAGTTAATCAGAGAAGAAATAGAGCAAACTTGTTGTTGTTATGTGCTGTTGAGTTGGACCCAACTCTTAGTGACCCCTCCTTGGGTTTCCGAGTCAGTATCAGTACAGAAGTAGATTGACCCTTCTTCGTTCTGAGGAGTGCCTGGTGGGTTTGAACCACCAGCCTTCTAGTTAGCAGTCAAGTGCCTCAGGCACTATGCTACCAGAGCTCCTAGAGCAAACTTAGGGGCCCTAATTTATGGCATCAATAGATTACCAGACATAAGTAAAAATGTACAAAGAGAAGATAAACTACACGGCTGGGACCTTCTGATAATTAAATTCTTAGGTGCATCAAAAGATTCTCCAAAAGAGTTAAAAAGAACCTACAGATTGGGGAAAAATATTGGCAATAACATATCTGACAAGGAATTTATCTCAAAAATATATAAAGAACTCCAACACCTCAACATCAAAAAGGCAAACAATCCAATTTAAAAAATGGAGAGAAGACATGAACAAGCAATCCACCAAAGAAGATATTCAGGCAGCCAACCAACACATCAAGAAATGTTTACCATCATTATCCATTGTTGCTGTTCTGTGCTGTGGAGTTGGCTCGGACTCATAGTGACCCCTCCTTGGGTTTCTGAGGTAGTATCACTACGAAAGTAGATTACCCAACCTTCCTTCCAAGGAGTGGCTGGTGGATTTGAACCGCCAGCCTTTTGGTTAGCAGTCAAGTGCCTTAGGCACTATGCTACTAGAGCTCCTCATTATCCATTGTTGTTATTGTTGTTATGTGCTGTCGAGTCGGACCCAACTCATAGCAACCCCTCCTTGGGTTTCCAAGGCAGTATCACTATGGAAGTAGATTGCCCCATCTTCCTTCAGAGGAGTGGCTGGTGGGTTTGAACCACCAGCCTTCTGGTTAGCAGTCAAGTGGCTTAGGCACTATGCTACCAGAGCTCCCCATTATCCACTGTTGTTGTTGTTGTTGTTATGTGCCCTCGAGTCAAATCTGACTCATAGCGACCCCTCCTTGTGTTTCCGAGGCAGTATCACTACAGAAGTAGGATTGCCCAACCTTCCTTCTGAGGAGTGGCTGGTGGGTTTGAACCGCCAGCCGTCTGGTTAGCAGGCAAGTGTCTTAGCCACTATGCTACCAGAGCTCCCCATTATCCACTAGAGAGATGTAAATCAAACAACCAGGAGATACCATCTCACTCTAGCACTAATAGCAAAATTCAATGAGACAGAAAATAACAAATGTTGGTGAGGATGTGGAGAGATTGGGAATCTCATACAATGCTGGTGAGATTGTAAAATGACACAACCACTATGGAAAATGTTATGATACTTTCTTAAAAATTTGGAAATAGAAATACTATTTGATCAAGCAATCCCATTACTAGGCATATATCTTAAAGAAGTGAGAGCCAGGACTTGAATAACTTATGCACACCTATTTCATTGCATTACTATTCACAATAGCAAAGGGAGGAAAACAACCTAAGTGCCATCAATAGAATAATAGATAACCAAACTATCATACATACACACAATGGAATACTATGCAACACTAACAAATAATGTAGAATCCACAAAACACCTTATAATGTGGATGAACTTGGAGGAAATTATGCTGAGTGAAATAAATAAATCACAGAAGGACAAATACTGTATGAATCCACTATTTTAAAATGTCAAAGAAAGGTTTATACATGGAAAGAAACTTTCTTTATTGGTTACCAAGGATGAGAGGGGAGGGAAAACTGCTAGATAGGTAAGAGACAAGTATTGATTTAGGTGAAGGGAAAGGAAGATTGTCAAAAGTGAGTGGGCAACACAATAACACTAAGGAAAAAGAAGAGAAAAGAGGTGTGCAAGAGGTACAAAAGACAGAGATAAACACTTTCATGTACATAATCTTGCATTATCAGTAATAACTAACATTAATCTATGGGTGGATACATAGGTAGATAGGCTAAACGATCAGGTATGTCTAGGCAAAAGGGAATACACATGACCATATAAAAGCTGAGGGAACTCTGGTGGTGTAATGCCTAAGGCATTTGACTGCTAACCAGAAGGCTGGGGTTCAAACCCACAAGCCACTCCTCAAAAGGAAAGTTGGGCTATCTACTTCCATAGTGATACCACCTTGGAAACCCAAGGAGGGGTTGCTATGAGTCAGGTCTGACTCGACAGCAGTGTGCTTGGTTTTGGTTTATCTATAAGCTGGGCAGATGATATTTCTATATACATATTTGTATGAGCTATAAGAATGTCCACATATATAATTGAGCTAGCAGGGGGAATAATTAGATAACTTCTTAGCTACAGCCAACCACCCTGAGGGAGCAAGTTGTTGATCGGTGGGATTGGAACCATGGTCACAGGGGACATCAAGCTCAGTTGGCATAACATTTTACACAAAAACATTGTTCTACATCCTACTTTGGTGGGTAGTGACTGGGGTCTTAAAAGCTTGCAAACAGCCATCTAGATGTAACAGTTGTTCTCTCCTCATCTGAAGCAAAGAAAAATGAAGAAAACCAAAGACACATGGAAACAATTAGTCCAAGGGACTAGTGGAGCATGAGAACCTCAGCCTACCCTGAGACCGGAAGAACTAAATAGTGCCTGGCTAAAACTAAACAAAATGTGTATGAATTGTTGAATGTAAAATGAATCTGCTTTGTAAAATTTCACCCTAAATACAATAAAAACTTAAAACAAAACAAAAAACAATTTGTATCTTACACATCACAAGTAGAATATGTAACGAGAGGCCCTTTCCTCAGCCTTCTCTTTATGTTATTCTGAAGCCACATATCAGAGCTGAGAAGTTGTGCCTTACCCAAGTTCTGCCTCTGGTTTCCAACTCCTATCAGGGGCTTTCAGAGTCCCAACAGATGACACTCTTCTTTCCTTCCTATTTTATTGAGAAACAAACAAAAAGATGGCAGGCGGATGCTACAATATCACTTTTATTAAGTTGACCCTAAAGATGTAGCTTACGTCAGTGAGAGAACAAACATCCCAATACTGAATCTCAGTCGCAATAGCATGGGCCATAGAAGCCTCCTATCACCATCCAGCCCTTCCCTGCCCACCTCTCAATTCATGCCCTCTGCAGGCAAAGGCAGCTCCCAAAGAGGAAAACAGAGGCTGATCCAATCACATCAGTCTGTTCTTCCTAAATGTTCCATCAGCCTAGTTATTCCATAATCTCTGAGCAGAGCTAGAGACAGGCCAGGATGTGACATAAATTATATAACCAAAGTTCTCCAGAGACTGAGACCTTAACATTTTGCAAGTGGCCATCTAAGAGGCAACAATTGGCCTCTCCGCATCCAGAGTAAAGAAGAATGAAGAAAATCAAAGACACATAGAAACAATTAGTTCAAGGGAGTGGTAGACCAGGCAAACCTCAGCCTATATGACCCTGAGATCAGAAGAACTAGATGGTGCCTGGCTACCTCTGTCAACCACTTGGAAAAGGATCAAAATAAGAGACCCTGGATACAGTGGGAGGAATTAATGTGGAACAAGACTCAAAATCCAAAAAATACCAGACTTAATTGTCTGATAGAGACTTGTAATATCCCTGAGACTATGTTCCGTAGTCACCCTTTGAGCCTGGAACTGAACTCCTTCCCATGGCTTCCAGCAAACAATAACAGGTATGTAAGGTGAACATTTATACCAGATAGGTACACACCTTAGAAAAATCAACCATGGGAGATAAGAAGGGCAGTATTTGCACAGGGAGATAGCTCAGAGGGCAGTAATGCATAGGAAGGAAGGACACAGAGAAAAGGTAGTCACAGAGCAGAAGTGGTAAGACAGCTGTTAACATGAGAATTGTAAACAAATCATGAAACAAAATGTGTATGAATTGCTGTATGGAAAATGAATTTGCTCGGTAAACTTTCACCCAAATCACAATTAAAAAAAAATCCCTTCTTTAAATTAGCGTATTCCATTAAGAGAGTGAAAATTCAAGCCACAACCAAGAAAAGATATTTGTAACCCATAAAGGAAGGAAATCCACAATATGTAAAGAACTCTTGAAACAAATAATTAGAAGGCAGAACCTAACAGAAATGAGCAAACAGGGTTGAACTTTACAAAAGAAGATATTCAAATAACCAATAAACCTATGGAAATGTGCTCATCTCCATTAGTGGTAAAGGTAATATAAATTAAAACTACAGTGCAATGCCACCACACACCTACCAGAATGGATATAACAAAAGAATGCAGAAAATACAAAACATGGGTGAGAATATGGAGCAATGGGAGCTGTCACATATTTCAGGTGGAAGAATAAATTTGTGCAGCCACTTCAGAAATCAGCTGGAGGCATCTACTAAAATAGATTATACCTATATCCTATGACCCAGCAATTTCACTCCTGGATATATAGCCAATAAAAAGGCACACATATTTATCAAATGACTTAGACAGTAATCTTTATTTCAGCGTCAGTTATATTATTCCAATACTGGTGACCACTTAAACTCCATTAAGTGTCGATGTGATAAACAGGTTGTGATAGTCTTATAAAATACAACACTATCAGGCCATGAGAATGGATGAAGCACACCTATACCAATCAACATGGATAAATATCAAAATTTTAATATTGAGAGAAAATATCAGGCATGATAGCAAATGTATTTTATGTTTGTATTTACACAAATCTCAAAAGCAGTTGAAATAAATCATGATGATGGAAGTCAGGCTAGTTGCTACCAGCTGGGAGGTGGGAGCAGTGAAGGGAATGCTAGGGACTGGAAGGGACAGCAAGGAAGATTCTAGGACAATTAATGAACTGTTTCTAGATCTGGGAAGTGGTTACACATTGTGCTCATTTACTAAAAATTCATGGAGTTACCCACATACAACTTCATGACTGCTTTACTTCAATAAAAGCATAGTTAAAACATAAAAAGAAAGAAACCAGTATCACGGTATGATATAGCATTGGTATAAGCAAAGTGGAAAAGACCACCAGCCATCTCCAGAAATAGTGATGAGCATTTGGCTGAAGTGAAAGACTTGCATCTTCAACTGGTACCAAAGATAGAAAAATGGAAAGGGCTATTTAGACAATTATTTCACAGTCCTCTTGTGAAATTTCCCAGAGGAAACTCTATTGTGGAGGCTCTTAAACAATTTTGGGTTTATTCTTTGAAAATCAGGTATAGCACCGAAAAGGGGGAGTAGAAATACACGCACAGTTTGTATATTTGTACCCTTTAGCCTCCAGTTTCAGGGCCTGGATCCTTCCTTTGGCCCATGAAAGGTAAATAGGTGCAGTCTTTCTGTATTCTACCACCAGAAACTTTTGTCTTTGTTGTTATTGGTAGGTGTCCTTGAGTTAGTTCTGACTCATAGCAACCCTATTACAACAGAATGAAACACTGCCTGGTCTTCACACTTGTTGCTATGCTTCAGCCCATTATTGTAGCCATTGTGTCCATCCATCTCATTGAGTGTCTTCTTTTTCTCTGACCTTCTACTTTTCTAAGCATGATATCCTCCAGGGACTAATTATTCCTCATAACATATCCACAACATATGAAGGTCTCACCATCCTTGCTTCTAAGGAGCATTCTAGCTGTACTTCATCTAAAATAGTGATTGGTTCTGGCAGTTAATATTCTTCCCCAATACCATAATTCAAATGCATCAATTCCTCTTCAGTCTATGATACTCATTGTCCAGTTTTCACATGCTTATGAGGTGATTGAAAATGCCTGGTTTGTGCCAGACACACCTTAGTTCTCAAATCAACACCTTTTCTTTTCTTTTTCTTTTTTTTTTCAGTAGATTTGCCCAGTGCAATACACCATTTGATGTTTTTTTTTTTTTTTTAATTGTGATTTGGTGACAGTTTACAGAATAAATTCATTACCCATACTGCAGTTCACACACACTTTGTCTCATGACATTGACTGCAATTTACCACAATACAACAGCTCCCCTCCCACTTCCTCCCCATAGTTACCTCTTTCCTGTGTTCTTCCCTCCATTCACTACTGCCCTCTGAACTATGTCCTTGTGCATACACAGCCCTTCTATTCTCACATGACTGTTCTCTCTAAGGAGTGTATCTCACTAATATAAATATTCACCTTGAATGCCTGTCCTTTGTTTGGCTGGAAGCCACAGGCGTGGGTTCAGTTCCAGACTTGAAGGGCAGCTAGGGGCCATAGTCTCAGTGGTTCCATCAGGTTCTATCACACCAGCAAACCTTCTCCACCTTTTTTTATTTTTTAAATGATTTTGAGTTCTACATTGTTCTCCCACTCTATCCAGGATCTCCTACAGAGATCCCCCTCTGAATGGTTGACTGTGGTAGATGGGCACCATCCAGTTCTGGTCTCATAGTTGTATAGGCTGCGGATCACATGGTGTACCGGTCACTTGGACTAATTATTTACATGAATCTTTGGTTTTCTTCATTCTTTGCTCTAGGAGAGACACATCGTTGCATTTAGATGGCTGCTTGTAAGCTTTTAAGATCCAAGTCACTACTTACCAAAGTAGGATGTGGAACAATGTTTTGTGTAGTATGTTATGCCAACTGAGCTTGATGTCCCCTGCGACTGTGGTCCCGAGGCCACAGGTCCAAATAATTGCTCCCTCTGGTAGCTGGCTGTGGCCAACAAGTGACTACAACCTTGTCCCTTGTCAGCTCTCTGTATACCCAGGAATTCTTACAGAATGTACCAATACACTTGTAGAAACATTTTCTGCCAACCCTGTACATGGTCTTGGGCACACTCCCCCTTGCATAAAAATTCCTAATAGCTCAGCCTGTCTACCCGTCTATCTATGTTTGCCTTCACTGACAATACAGTACTGTATGTGCAAAAGGGTTCATCTTTATTGTTTGTATCTCCCATGTACCTCTCTATGTCTTCCTCTTCCTCAACGCCACCATGTGGATCACTCACATTTGGTACATTGCCCTTCTTTTCACCTAAATGAAAACTTGTCTCTACCTATCTAACAGTGTTCTCTACCTTCATTTCCCACCCCTGGTAACCAACAGAGAAAATCTCCTCCATTAAAAATCTCTCCTTGACTATTTACAAAAATGGACTAATACAATATTTGTCCTTCTGTGATTGGCTTATATCATGCAGCATAACGTCCTCCAAGTTCATCCATGTTATGCAGCGTTTTGCAGATTCTATGTTATTCTTTAGGGTTGCATAGTATTCCATTGAGGGTATGTACCATAGTTTGATTATCCAGTTCTGGTGGCATAGTGCCTAAGGCACTTGACTGCTAACCAGAAGGCTGGCGATTCAAACCCACCACCCATTCCTTGGAAGGAAGGTTGGGGCAATGTAATTCCACAGTGATACCACCTCAGAAACCCAAGGAGTGGTCACTATGAGTCGGATCTGACTTGACAGCAGTGAATTTAGTTTGGTTTTGGTTGATGGACACCTAGGTTGTTTCCATCTTTGGCTATTGTAAACAGTGCTGCAATGAACATGGGTGTCCATATATGTATTCTTGTCCTGGCTCTCACTTCTTTAGGATACATATCTAGTAATGGAATGGCTGGGTCAAATGGTATTTTGAATTTCAACTTTTGAAGGAATCTCCATATTGCTTTCCATAGTGGTTGTACCATTTTACAGTCCCACTAGCAGTGTATGAGAGTCCCAGCATCCTCACCAGCATTTGTTATTTTCTGTCTTGTTGAACTTTGCTACTAGTGCTGGGGCAAGATGGTATCTTATTGTTTTGATTTGTGTCTCTCAAACGGCTAATGATTGTGAGCATTTCTTCATATGTTTGTTGGCCACCTGAATATCCTCTTTGGGGAAGTATCTACTCATGTCTTCTGCCCATTTTTAATTGGATTATTTGTCTTTTTGTTGCTGAGGTGTTGGAGTTTTCTACAAATTCTACAGATAAATTCCTTGTCAGATACGTCATTGCAGAATATTTTTTCCCAATCTGTAGGTTCTCTTTTGACTCTTTTGAAGAAGTCATTGGAAACACATAACAATTTAATTTTTAGAAGGTCCCATTCATCTATTTTCTCTTTCACTGCTTGTGCATTTTGGGTTATGCTTGATAGTCTATTTATGCCATATATTAGGGCCCCTAAATTTGTCCCTAGTTTTTCCTTGAGGAACTCTATAATTTTAGGTTTCACATTTGAGTCTTTGATCCATCTGGAGTTAGTTTTTGCGTATGGTGTGAGGGACAGATCTTGTTTCATTTTTCTGCAAATGGATCTCCAGTTTTGCCAACACCATTTATCAAACAGATATTCTCTTCCCCATTTAATGGGTTTCAGCCCTTTGTCAAAAATCTGTTGACCATAGGTTGATGGATCTATTTCTGGGTTCTCAATTCTATTCCATTGGTCTATGTATCTGTCATCATACCAAAACCAGCCAGTTTTGACTACTGTGGCTGTATAGTAGGCTTTGAGATCTGGCAGTATGAGCCTTCCTACTTTGTTGTTCTTCTTCAATAGTGCTTTTCTTATCCAAGGTCTCTTTCTTTTCCATATAAAGTTAGTGATTGGTTTTTCCATATCCTTAAAGAATGTTGGTGTGATCTGGATTGGGATTGCATTGAATGTATAGATTGCTTTGGGTACAATTGACATTTTCACAATGTTCAGTCTTCCTATTCACGAGCATGGTATGTTCTTCCATTTATGTAGATCTCTTATTGTTTCTTGAAGTAGTGTTTTATTGTTTTCTTTGTACAGGTCTTTTGTGTCCCTGGTAAAATTTATTCCCAAGTATTTTAACTTTTTGGTAGCTATTGTAAATGGTATTGATTTCTTTATTTCTTTTTCAGCAATCTCTTTGCTGGTGTAGAGGAATCCAACTGATTTTTGGTTGTTTATCTTGTAGCCTGCCACAATGCTAAATTTCTCAATTAGTTTCAATAGATTTTTGATTGAGTCTCTTGGGTTTTCTAGGTATAGGATCATATCATCAGCAAATAGGGATAGTTTTTCTTCTTCCTTATCAATTTGGCCATCTTTGATTTCCCTTTCTTGCCTTATTGCCTTGGCTAGGACTTCCAATACAATGTTGAATAGAAGTGGTTCCTGTTGGCAAGGGGAGTGGTTTCAGTCTCTCTCCATTGAGTATAATGTTGGCTGTTGGTTTTGCATATATACCCTTTATTATGTTGAGGAATGTCCCTTCTATTCCTATTTTTCTGAGAGTTTTGATCAGGAATGGTGTTGGATTTTATCAAATGCCTTTTCTGCAATGAATGATATGATCATGTGATTCTTTTCCTTTGTTTTACTTTTGTGGTGGAATACATAGATTGTTTTTCTAATATTGAACCATCTTTGCATACCTGATATGAACTCCACTTGATCATAATGAATGATTTTCTTGATATGTTCTTGGAGTCTATTGCCTAGGATTTTGTGAAGATAGTTGCATCTATATTCATGAGGGATATTGGTCTGTAGTTTTCCTTTTGAGTGATGTCTTTGCCTGGTTTTGGTATCAAGGTAATGCTTGCTTCATAAAATGAATTAGGGAGGATTTCATCATTTTATATGTTTTGGAATAGTTTGAGTAGGATTGGTATCAGTTCTTCTCTGAATGTTTGGTAGAATTCTCTGGTGAAACCGTCTCAGCCAGGACTTTTTTTTTTTCTGGTAATTTTTTGATGCCTTGTTCAATTTCTTCTTTTGTTATGGGTATGTTCAACTTTTCCACATCAGTCTGTGTTAGTTTAGGTATGTAGTGTGTTTCTATAAGTCTGTCTATTTCTTCCAGATTTTCAAATTTGTTGGAGTACAATTCTTCATAGTATCCTGATATTATCTTTTTTATTTCAGTTGCTTCTGTTGTAATGTCACCCATTTCACTTCTTATTCATGTTATTTGTTTTCTCTCCCTCTTTTCCTTTGTTAAATTTGCCAGTGGTGTGTCAATTTTATTAATCTTTTCAAAAAACCAACTTCTAGTCTTTTTAATTTTTTCTATTGTGTTTCTATTTTCTGTTTAATTGATTTCTGCTTGACTCTTTATTATTCCATTTCTTCTGGTGACTGTAGGCTTTTCTTGCTCTTCATTTTCTAATTATAGGAGATGCTGGTTTAAAGTGTTGATTTTGGCTCTTTCTTCTTTTTTGATGTGTGCATTTATTGCTATAAATTGGCCTCTGAGCACTGCTTTTGCTGAATCCCAAAGATTTTGGTATGTTGTGTTTTCATTCTCATTTGATTCAAGGAATTTTTGAATTTCAATTTTGATTTCTTCTCTTACCCAGTCTTTCTCAAGGAGGGTGTTGTTCAGTTCCCATGTGTTTACTCTTTTTCTGTTGATCTTCCTATTGTTGATTTCTAATTTTATATCATTGTGATCTGAGAAGATGCTTTGCAGTATTTCAATGTTTTTAAATTTATGAAGGCTTGTTTTGTGGCCTAAGATATGGTCTATCATGTAAAATGTTCCATGTACACTGGAGAAGATTGTACTTTGTGCTGTTGTTGGGTGAAGTGCTCTGTAGATCTTTATAAGATCAAGTTGAGAGATTGTATTGTTTAGTTCTTCTGTGTCTTTGCTGAGATTTTTTTCCAGTTGTTCTGTCTTTCAATGAAAGTGGCGTATTAAACAATCCCACTATGACTGTGGCGTCATCCATTTGCATTTTCAACTCTTCTAAAGTCTGATTTATGTATTTTGGGGCTCTTTCATTGGGTCCATAGATATTTATTATGGTTATATCTTCTTGTTCAATTGATCCTGTAATTGTTTATAAGGTTCTTTCTTGTTTCATGTGGTGGTTTTAGTCTTAAAGTCAATTTTATTATAAATTAATATTGCTACTCCTAATCTTTTTTGGTTTCCACTTGTTTGATATATCTTTTTCCAGCCTTTGATTTTTAGTCTATTTTTGTCTTTGTCTCTAAAGTGTGTCTTTTGTAGACAACATATTGATGAGTTTATAATAGTCCAGTCTATCTTACAACTCTCTTGATTTCCTATCATTTAGAATTTCTGTAACTACATTATTTCTCCCCTCTTTTTGGTTTGCAGTTGTCCTCATTTGCTAATTGATGTCTCTGGTTCCCTGTTTACAATCTTGTAAGCTTATTTTGTTTTGGATACATCCATAGCTGTATTAGTTTCTGGGTTATGTCATCTTATGTTTTAATGGTGTGTTTTTCTTTGCTATTATTGGTTCTCTGTTCAAAAGATTCCCTTTGGTATCTCTCATAAGGTTGGTGTGCTTATGTGGAAATCTAATTTCACCATGATATTTGAGGGACAATTTTGCTGGGTATATAATTCTCAGTTAGAAATTTTTCTCTTT